>NW_026000242.1:27278745-27310872 GCF_001458135.2 Marmota marmota marmota
GAGCCATCAAGACAGCAAGCAGAAAGCAAATGGCGGCTCCCGCGGAGTGGATTTTTGGCACAGAAACCACAGCCCCGCCAACAATCCCAATCCACAAACTCTCCCTGTATAAAAAATATTCAAAAAAAAAAAGAAAAAAAAGGCGGGGCGCACTGAGCTTTCTTTGCCTCGGGTACTTACAATCCACTGCTGATTACACATTCAGCTTCTCCGCTAGGAGCGAAGCGAAAGAGCTCATTAACTGTATTCTTGATGATGGTCACTTTAACTGGAGTCAGATGAAATCTCAGTGTAGTTTTGATTTGAATTTTCTTGGTTGCTAAGGATGTTGAACATTTTTTCGTATGTTTGTTGGAAATTTGTATTTTTTTCTTTTGAGAAAATCTTCTAGAATTTTTACCCACTTATTGAGTGGGTTATTAGTTTTTTTTTTGTTTGTTTTAAGTGTTTTGAGTTCTTTATATATTCTTGTTCTTAATCCACTGTTTCTGACAAAGTTTTGGGTTGCCGGCAAAGATTTCCTCCCATTCTCTAGCTTCTCTCTTCATTGTCTTGTTTCCTTTTGCTGTAAAGAAGCTTTAAATGTATTATTGTTCCACCTATTGATTCTTATTTTATTTCTTGAGTTTTGGGAGTCTTATTAAGGAAATCATTGCCTGTGCCAGTATGTTGGAATGTTGCCCCTGTGTTTTCTTCTAGAATTTGTAGTGTTTCTTGTATAATTCCTAGGTCTTTGATTCACTTACTTGATTTTTGTGCAGGATAGCAGCTGGGGATCTAGTTTCATTATCTTCTACATATGAATATCCAGTTTTCCCAGCTCCATTTGTTAAAAAGGCTGTCTTTCCTCCAATGTGTGCTTTTGGTACCTTTGTCAAAGATCAGATAACTATAGTTATATGAATTTGTCTCTGTGTCTTATAGTTTATTCTACTGGTCTTCATTTCTGTTTTTATGCAAACACCATGTGATTTTCATTACTATACCTCTGTCATATATTTTGGGAATGAGTATTGAGATGTTTCCAGACTTGCCCCTGTTACTCAGGATTGCTTTGGTTGTTCAGGGTCCTTTATTATGCCTAAAAATTTTAGGACTATTTTTAGTTCTGTGAAGAATAACGTTGGTGTTTCGATGAGGATTACCTTGAATATTGTGTTTGGTAATATGGCAATTTTAATTTTACCTATCCATGAACATTTTAAGTCTTTCTGTCTTCTAAGGACTTCTTCAATTTCTTTCCTTATAATTTTTGTTGCAGAGGTCTTTTATTTCCTTAGATTTATTCCTAAGTATTTTATGTTTTGGAGGTTATTGTGAATGGAATAGTTGTTTTTTTTTTTTATTTTTTTATTTCTTTCTCAGCAGATTCATGTTACAGCATAGGAAAGCTACTGATTTTTGTGTGTTGATTGTGTATCCTGATACTTTGTTGAACTTGTTTATTAAATCTAGAAGTCCTTTGGTGGAGTTTTTTTTTTAGGGGGTCCTCCAGGTATTAAATTCATGTTATCAGCAAACAGAGATAATTTTACTTCTTCTTTTTCTATATGTGGTCCTTTAATTTCCTTCTCAGGCATGATTGCTGTGAGTAGAGTTTCAAGAAATACATTGAATAGGAGTGGTGAGAGTTGAGATCCTTGTATTATTCCTTCTTCTCAGGCATGATTGCTGTGAGTAGAGTTTCAAGAAATACATTGAATAGGAGTGGTGAGAGTTGAGATCCTTGTATTATTCCTTATTTTAGAGAAAATGCTTTCAGTTTTTTTCTCTTTTGTATGATGTTGGCTTTGGATTTAGTTATATGTGGCCTTTATGATATTGAGGTAAGTTTCTTCTATCTCTAGTGCTTTTAACATGAATGGATGCTGAATTTTGTCAAAGACTATTTCTGCATTTACTGAGAAGACTATGAGATTTTTGTGCTTGATTCTACTTATGTGATAAATTATTTGTTGATTGAACTAATCTTGCATCCCTGGGATAAATCCAACTTGATCTTGGTGTACTATTCTATTAATATGTTTTGAATGTAGTTTGCTAATATTTTATTAAGGGTTTTGGCATTTATGTTCACAATGGATATTGGTCTGTAATTTTCTTTCCTTGATATGTCTTTATTTGGTTTTGGTATCAGGGTGATAATGGCATCATGGAATGAGTTTGGGAATGTTCTTTCCTTTTCTATTTCATGAAATATTTGAGGGGGGTTGGTATTAATTCTTCTTTAAAGGTCTGATTGGAATCAGATGAGAATCCATCTGGTTCTGAACATTTTTTAAATTTTATTTTTTAATATATTTTAAAAATTGTTTGGTTATGCATGGACAAAATATCTTTATTTTTAAATTTTTTTATGTGGTGCTAAGGATCAAACCCAGTGCCTCATATGTTTGAGGCAAGCATTCTGCCACTGAGCCACAATCCCCGCCCAAATATATTTATTTTTAAAAAATTTGTTCTACTTAGTTGTACATGATAGCAGAATGCATTTCAATTCATCATACACAAATGAAGTACAACATTTCAATTCTCTTGTACACGGTGTAGAGATGCATCATTTGTGCAATCATACATGTACTTAGGATAATGTTGTCCATCTCATTCCACCATCTTTCCTACCCTCATAACCCTCCCTTCCCTCCCCTTTGCCCAATTCAAAGATCCTCCATTCTTCCCATACCCACCGCCCCCGCCCCCCGCCATCATAGATCAGCATCCACTAATCAGAGAAAACATTCAGCCTTTAATTTTTTGGGATTGGCTTACTTTGCTTAGCATAATATTCTCCAACTCCATCCATTGGCCTGCAAATGCCATAATTTTATTCTCTTTTAATGCTAAGCAATACTCCATTGTGTATATATAGTACATTTTCTTTATCCACTCATCTGTTGAAGGGCACCTAGTTTGGTTCCAAGTTTAGAAATTGTGAGTTGAGCTGCTATAAACATTGATGTGGCTGTGTCACTATAGTATGTTGATTTTAAGTCCTTTGGGTATAAACCAAGGACAAGGATAGCTGGGTTAATTGGTGGTTCCATTCCAAGTTTTCTGAAGAATCTACACACTGTTTTCCAAAGTGGTAGTACCAATTTGCAGTCCCATCAGCAATGTATGAGTGTACCTTTTTCCCTACATCCTCTTCAATACTTATTATTGCTTGTGTTCTGTTTTTTTTTAATTTTAAAGAATTTTTTAATTTCTATTTTCAATTATCAAAGTTCAATTGGCATACATATCACAATATATCATATATAGAATTCATCCATGTGTCCCCATATTTACAAAATATATATTCACAAGATTCACATTTTAATCTTCCCTGTTTTGGATCTTGTATATTTATACATGGTTTCACATGCATTTTCACATATCCTTTTTTAATGAATATTCATATTTTCCCATATTAATCTTAATTTGGTAGCCTTAACCCTAGCTCAGTACAAAATTTGACATTACCCTTTCCATAACTTTGTATATAAGCCTAAAGTGACTTAAATCCCCATACATGAATATGAAATTTAAAGTGTATTTTGACTTCTGTTTTCAATTTTCAATATTATGTTTGCATACATCTCACAATATATCATATATAGGATTTGTTCATACCTCCCTATATTTTCAATATATATATTTATAGGATTCACACTTTACTTTTCCTGGTGTCAGATCCTGTATATTTATATATGTTTTCATGCATAATTTCACAAGTATTGTTCTTGTGAATATTCACATTTCCCCATGTTAATCTTCATTCTCTAAGCCTAACCATAGCTCAGTATAATATTTCATATTATGCTTTCCATACTTTTTATATAAAGCTAATGTGACTTTTACACATGTACAAAAAGATAAATTTTAAATTATTTTGGCATTCATTTTCTATTTTCAATATTATATTTTAATGCATATCAAAATATATCATATATAGGTTTCATGCATGCATCCTCATATTTACAAAATATATATTCACAGGACTCACAATTTACTCTTTTTCTTTCCCAAGCTGTATATTTAATATGTTTTCACACATATTTTCAAAAGTACATTCTTATGAGTATTCCTATTTCCCCACATTAATCTTAATTCTCTAACTCTAATCCTGCATCACTACAAAATTTGATATGACCCTTACTATACCTCTGTATATTAAAATAATGTGAATTATATTTATATGCAGAGTATGAATTTTAAAGTGTATTTTGATATTTATATTCCATATTCAAGGTAAATTTCCATACATATAACAATATCTCACATATAAGATTTATCCATGTGTCCTCATTTATACAAAATGTATATTTAAGGAGTCAGTCACACTTTACTCTTCCTGAGTCTGATCCTTTATATTTACATAATTTTTCCATATTTTCATATGTGCATTCCTATGAATATTTATATTTCCCCATATTAATCTTAATTCTCTATCCCTAACCCTACCTCACTACAAAATTTGATATTACCCTTTCCATACCTCTGTATACAAATTTAATGTGAGTTATATCCATATACATGAATATGAATATTAAAGTGTATTTTGACATTTATTTTCTATTTTCAATATTAAATTTGCATATATATTACACTATATCACATATAGGATTAATCCATGTGTCCCCATGCTTACAAAATATATTTTCATAAAACTCACACTTTCTTCTTCCTTGTATCAGATCCTATATATTTATGTATGTTTTTCCAAAGATTTTTCAAACACATTCTTATGTATATTTTCTTTTTCCCATATTAATCCTAATTTTCAAACCCTAACCCTAGCTAAGTACAAAATTTGATATTACTTTTTCCATACCTCTACATCTAAAACCTAATGTCACATAAACCCATGCACACAAATACGAATTTTTAAAATTTTTATTTATCCTAATTAGTTATATATGACAGCAGAATGCAATTCAATTCATGTTACACATAGAGCACAATTTTTCAGGTCTCTGTACACAAGGTAGAGTCACACCATTTGTGTCTTCATACATGTACTTAGGGTAATGATGTCTGTCTCATTCTACTGTCTTTCCTACCCCCATACCCCCTGCTTTCCCCTCTCTCCTCATTGTCCTATCTAAAATTCATCTATTCCTCCCATGCTCCCTCACCATCCTGATTATGATTCAGCATCCTTATATTAGAGAAAACATTCAGCATTTGTTTTTTAGGGATTGGCTTACTTCACTTAGCATAATATTCTCCAACTCCATCCATTTACCTGCAAATGCCATAATTTTATTCTCTTTTAATGCTGCAAATGCCATGATTTTGTTCTCTTTTAATGCATATATATATACCACATTTTATTTATCTTTTCATCCACTGAGAGTCATCTAGGTTGGCTCCACAGATTAGCTATTGTGAATTGTGCTGCTATAAACATTGATGTGGCTGTGTCCCTGTAGTATGCTGTTTTTAAGTCCTTTGGGTATAGACTGAGGAGAGGGATAGTTGGGTCAAATGATGGTTCCATTCCCAGTTTCCCAAGGAATCTTCAAACTGCTTTCCACATTGGCTGCACTATTTCCACAGCAATATATGAGTGTGCCTTTCCCCCGCACATCCTTGCCAACACTTATTATTGTTGTATTGTTAATAGCTGCCATAGTTTTGATTTGCATTTCTCTAATAGCTAGAAACGTTGAACATTTTTTCATTTTGGTTGATTGATTGTATATCACCTTCTGAGAAGTGTCTGTTCAGTTGCTTGGCCCATTTATTGATTGGGCTATTTTTTTTTTTTTTTTGGTGTTTAGCTTTTTGAATTCTTTATATACCCTAGAGATTAGTGCTCTATCTGATGTGCAAGTGGTAAAAATTTGCTCCCATTCTGTAGGCTCTCTCTTTACCTCAATGATTGTTTCTTTCACTGAGAATAAGCTTTTTATTTCAAATCCATCCCATTTATTGATTCTTGATTTCATTCTTGCACTTTAGGAGTCTTGTTAAGTAAGTTGGGGCCTAATCCTACATGATGAAGAATTGGGCCTAAGTTTTCTTCTATTAGGTGCAGGGTTTCTGGTCTAATTCTGAGGTCCTTGATCCACTTTGAGTTGAGTTTGTCACATGGTGAGATATAGAGGTTTAATTTCATTTTATTGTGTATGGATTTCCATTTTCCCAACACCATTTGTTGAAGAGGCTATCTTTTCTCCAATGCATGTTTTTGATGCCTTTAGGAGATATCTGTATTTATGTGTGCTGGTGTCTGGATCTTCTATTGTATATCATTAGGTTAGGACTCTCACAACCCATTGGTCTACATGTCTATTTTGATGCCAATACCATGCTGTTTTTGTTACTATTGCTCTGTCATTATAGTTTAAGGTCTGGTATTGTGATGCCTCCTACTCCTATTTTCTTGCTAAGGATTACTTTGGCTATTCTGGGTCTCTTATTTTTCCAAATGAATGTCATGATTGCTTTTTCTAGTTCTATGAAGAATGTTGTTGGGATTTTAATTGGAATCTCATTAAGTTTCTATAATGCTTTTGGTAGTATGGCCATTTTGACAATATTAATTCTTTCTACCCAAAAGCATGGAAGATCTTTTCATCTTCTAAGGTCTTCTTCAATTTCTTTCTTTAGTGTTCAGTAGTTTTCATTGTATTGTTCTTTCACCTCTTTTGTTAGATTGGTATCCAAGTATTTTATTCTATTTTTTTGAGGCTATTGTGAATGGAGTAGTTTTCCTAATTTCTCTTTCAGTGCATTCATCACTGATGTATAGAAATGCATTTGATTTATGGGTATTGATCTTATATCCTACTTGTTTTAGTCAGTTTTTCTGATGCTGTGACTAAAGGATCTGACCAGAACAACTAGAGAGGAGGAAAAGTTTATTCAGGGGCTCACAGTTTCAGAAGTCTTAGTCCACAGAAAGCCAGCTCCATTTCTCAGGGCTTGAGATGAGGCTGAACATCATGGCAGGAGAGTGTGGCAGAGGGAAGCAGCTCACATCATGGTGATCAGGAAGCAGAGAATAAGAGAGTGAGAGAGCTCCACTTTTCAGATACAAAATATATACCCCATAGCCATGCCCCCAATTAACAACTTCTTCCAGCCACACCCTACCTGCCTCCTTTTGCCACTCAGTCAATCTCATCAGGAATCAATTCACTGATTAGGTTAGGACTCTCACAACCCAATCATTTGTTCTCTGAACCCTCTTGTACTATCTCACACATGAGCTTTTGGGGAACACCTCATATACAAACCATAACATTGCTACTTTGCTGAATAAATTTATTAGTTCTAGATGTTTTCTGGTGGATATTTTTGGATCCTCTAAATATAGAGTCATGTCATCAGCAAATAGTGATAGTTTGAGTTCTTCTTTTCCTATTTGTATCGCTTTACTTTCTTTCCTCTCTCTAATTGCTCTGGCTAGAGTTTCAAGGACTGTTGAATAGAAGTGGTAAAAGAGGTCAACTCTGTCTTATTCCAGTTTTTTGAGGGAATGCTTTCATTTTTTTTTCCATTTAGAATGATATTGGCCTTGGGCTTAGGATAGATAGTTTTCAATTTTGAGGTATGTTCCTACTATTCCTAGTTTTTGTTTTTAGTGTTGTAACATGAAGGGGTGCTATATTTTGTCAAATGTTTTTCTAAATCTATTGAGATGATTATTTAATTCTTATCTTTAAGTCTATTAATGTGATGTATTACATTTATTGATTTTTGCATGTTGAACCAACCTTGTATTCCTGGAATGAACCCCACTTGATCGTAGTGCACTATCTTTTTAATATGTTTTTGTATGCGATTGGCCAGGAGCTTACTGAGAATTTTTGTGTCTATATTCATCAGAGATATTGGTCTGAAGTTTACTTTCCTTGATGTATCTTTGTCTGGTTTTGATATCAGGGTGATGCTAGCCTCATAGAATGAGTTTGGAAGGGTTCCCTCCTTTTCTGCTTCATTGAATAATTTGAGGAGTATTGGTATTAGTTCTTCTTTCAAGGTCTTGTAGAACTCGGCTGAGAATCTGTCTGGGCTTTCCTTGGTTGGTAGGCTTTCAACGGCATCTTCTATTTCATTGCTCAAAATCGATCTGTTTAAATTGTCTTATGTCCTCCTGATTCAGTTTGGGTAGATCATATGTCTCTAGAAATTTGTTGATTTCCTTGAGATTTTCTGTTTCATTGTGGTATAACTTTTCCAGTTTCAAATTGTCTTCTGTATTTCAATAGTGTCTATCATGATATTTCCTTTTTCATCATGGATTTTAGTAATTTGAGTTTTCTCTTGCCTTCTTTTCATTAGTTCAAGGGTTTCATTAGCTAAGGGTTTATCAACTTTATTTATTTTTCCAAAGAACCAACTTTTTGTTTTGTAAATTTTTTGATTGTTTCTTTTGTTTTCATTTCATTGATTTCAGCTCTGATTCTATTTATTTCCTGAATTCTACTACTTTTAGTTCATTTGTTCTTCTTTTTCTAGGGCTTTGAGATGTAATGTTAGGTCATTTATTTGTTGGCTTTTTATTCTTTTAATGAATGAGCTTAATGTAATGAAATTTCCTCTTAGCACTGTCTTCATAGTGTCCTCCTGTCCACATCCCACGCAGGCAGTGGGAATGGGGTCTCCCCCCGCCACCACCCCCCGGTGGAATGTGCTGAGAAATAAAAGTTAAGGGAAATAAAATGGTGAGAAAACCACAGAACACAGAAAGTAGTTTCAAAAGTGGGGGCAGGTCGGGCAAGCTGCTTCTAGACAAAATAGAGCTCGTGCCTGGTTTATTTATATTGGGAAACATTAAAGAGTTTCTATAGAATTTTTTTTTCCAAAAAAGGCTAAAGGTGGGCTGTTCAGTTCCTAATGGGTTACGCCCATCTCCGGAGCTACTATGAGAAACCTTCCGACCAGAGTGGAGGGAAAGGTCATGTGCATTGGGCAATCTTGCCATGGGAGAGCCACAGAAAGTTCCCAATGCCAGGCCTATCTTTCCCTGGCTACCATGTTGAGAGTAGATCTTCGTGTATTTCGTGGCTTCCTGCAGTGTTCTGGAGATTTTGATACCTTGTATTGGCATTCTAATTTACCTCTATGAATTATTTTATCTCCTCCCTGATGTCTTCTACTATCCACTAATCATTTACTAACATATTATTTAGTCTCCAGGTGTTGGAGTAGCTTTTATATTTTTATTTTATCATTGATTTCTAATTTTATTCCATTAGGGTCTGATAGAATGCAGGGTAGTATCTCTATTTTTTTGTATTTGTTGAGAGTTGCTTTGTGGCATAACATATGGTCTGTTTTAGAAACAGATTTGTGTGCTGCTGAGAAGAAAGTGTATTCACTCGATGATGGATGAAATACTCTATATATGTCTATTAAGTCTAAATCATTGATTGTATTATTTATTTCTATAGTTTCTTTGTTTAGCTTTTGTATGGAAAATATATCCAATGGTGAGAGAGGTTTGTTAAAATCACCCATTATTATTGTGTTGTGATCTATATGATTCTTGAAATTTAGAAGGGTTTGTTTGATGTATGTAAATGCTGCATTGTTTGAGGCATCAATATTTATGATTATTATGTTTTGTTGATGTATGGGTTCCCTTAAGCAGCATGAAATATCCTTCTTTATCCCTTATAACTTTGACTTGAAGTTCACTTTGACTGATATGAGGATGGACCCCTGCTTGTTTACCTGGTCTATATGAGTGATATGTTTTTTCCCATTCTTTCACTTTCAGTCTGTGAATGTCTTTTCCTATGAGATGAGTCTCTTGAAGGCAGCATATTGTTGGGTCTTTTTAAAAAATCCAATCTGCCAGTCTATGTCTTTTAATTGTTGAGTTTAGGCCATTAACATGCAGGGTTATTATTGAAATATGGTTTGCATTCCCAGTCATTTTGGTTTACTTTTGGTTTTTAACTTGACTTGGTTCTCCTTCGATTGGCCTTTTCTTTAGTGAAGTTCCTCCCTTTGCAGATTTTCATTGTTGTTTTTAATTTTCTCCTAATGGAATATTTTGCTGAGAATGTTGTGAGGTGCAGGCTTTCAAGTTGCAAATTCTTTAACTTTTTTTTTTTATCATGGAAGGTTTTTATTTCAAATCTGAAGCTTATTTTTGCTGGATATAAGATTCTTGGTTGGCGTCTTCTTTCAGAACTTGGTATATGTTGTTCCCAGACCTCCTGGCTTTGAGGCTCTGGGTTGAAAAATTTGCTGAGATCTGTATTGTAATCTGAAACTTTTCTCTTTCAGCTTTTAAAATTCTATGCCTATTCTGTATACTAGGCATTTTCATTATAATGTGCCTTGATGTAGATCTGTTGTAATTTTGTACCTTATGTATCCTGTCAGCCTCTTGTATTTCATTTTCCATTTCATTCTTCATGTTTGGGAAATTTTCTGGTATTATTTTATTGAAGAGATTGTGCATTCCTTTGGTTTGTATCTCTGTGCCTTCCTCTATCCTGATAATTCTTTGATTTAGTGTTTTCATGTTGCAAATTCTTGGAGGTTCTGTTCATGGTTTCTTACCATCTTCACTGTGTGGTCAACTTCATTTTCACAATTATATATTTTGTCTTCATTGCCTGAGGTTCTGTCTTCTGAGTGATCTAGTCTGTTGGTGATGCTTTCTATTGAATTTTTAACTTGGTTTATCATTTTCTTCAATGCTAGGATTTCTGTTTTTTTTATTTTTTTAAATCTCTCTTTCTTGAAGTAATCTCCCTTGCTACCTGCATTTGCTTTCTATCTCTTTCTTGAAGCAATCATTTGTTGCCTGTATTTGCACTTTCATATCTTCCTTTACTTTGCAGATCATTTTAACTATGTACATTCTGAACTCTTTCTCTGACATTTCTTCTGCTACACTGTCAATGGATTCTATTATTGTAGCATCTTGGTTTGTTTGGGGCACTTTCTTCCCTTGTTTTCATGTTATCCATGTGTCTTGTCCTCTGGCAGTGCAGATGTGAGGTATTACAGTTTCTACCCTATAAACTTATAGTGTCCCTGGAGGTTTCCAATACCTCATCTTCAAGAGGGAGATTCATACTCACAGCACCCAAAGCAAACACTATGCGGCTTCAAACCAAACAGCTCCTATTTAGACAATTACAATTTTGTTGCTATAAACAGAAATGATGTGTTCAATTATTATCTACAATGTAAACAGTAGGCTTGAAAAAGGGTCTACAGTTTCTAATGGTGGACAAAGAGAGAATGGAGGTGGGTGGGATGTGACATTTTTGAGGTAGGAGGTGAGAATATAGAGGTATTAGATAATAAGAAGAGTGAAGGAGAAATCAAAAGAAGTTGTATCTTAGAAGGAGAAAAGAGAGAAAGAGACTCTGAGGAAACATAAGTGAGAGGAAAATATATATAGAGAGTAAAAAAATATAAAAAATAAGAAAAAAGAGATAAAGATAAAATGTAAAAATAAAAGAATATATGAAAAAACTATAACATACTATTTAGACATCTCAGTCCTGATAGTTTGATGCATGAAAAGTACTTGGTTTCAAAAATGTTGGGGATGTAAGAGTGGGCAACAAAAGAAGAAAAAAGTCTCAATGAAAATTGAACAATTGTTTCTGTTGGAGTTCAGTATCTTACTGCTTCCCTTCTCACCTGGTAGGTGGGATTGTCTGTTGTTTGCTGGTATCTCCATTCTCAAGATGGTGAGGGATACTAGAGTAGGAGGGTTAGTCTTGGAGGTAGAACTCCTGGAGGTAGGTAGGGTATAGTGATTGCTGGTCCCCATTGGAAGACGGCACCCCAGGAATCTCCTTTGGTGTCCACTGGTGAGATGTAGGAGCCTGGTCTTAGGCCTTTATATCATCTGTGAATCCCACAATTCCTGGTCTCTATATTGTATATTTCCTGCCTTGCCCTTTTACTTCCTAATTAGGAACCTCTCGCTCTTGAGGTCTTGAGGGCTGAGCATCTGGACCTGTGGGTCCATAGGTACCATGATGTTGGGCTTCCAGGCCCCAGTTAGTGACCCAAGATAAAAGTTGCCCCAACTAAAGATGGCAATGATGACAGTGGAGGTAAAAATAAAAGAATATATGACAAAACTATCATATACAAGATGGAGGTGGGGCAGCAAGGGCAAGTTGTGCAGTGGTGTTGGGTGGCATGTTTAGAGATGCAGTGCTGTGGCGGGTAGTGCTGTAGTGGGTGGCTGTCTCTGGGTCCTGTCTGGTGTCCTAAGATGGAGGCTACCAAATGGAAGGGGCTATGGCAGTGGCTGCTGTTGGTAGATTGGGAGCAGCTCACTGTACTGTGCCACACTGGGATTCTGCATGGGTTGCTCATGGGAAGTTTCCATTGGTTCTGAATGCTAGCTTTCCTGGATATAACAACCTTGGCTGGCAACTGTTTTCTTTCAGAGCTTGAATTGTCATCTCATTTCAAGCCCTCCTGGCTTTAAGAGTCTGAATTGAGAAGTCTGAAGTAAGTATTATTGGTCTACCTCTGAATGTGATCTGACATTTTTCTTGTGCAGCTTTTAATATTCTGTTCTTATTTTGTGTTAGGTATTTGGATTACAATGTGTCTTGAAGAGTTTATTCTTTGATCTTGTCTATTTGGAGTTCTATATGCATCCTTTGTGTGCATGTCTATCTTGTTACTAAGGTTTAGGAAAATTTCTGCTATTATTTCACTGAAAAGATTTTCAATTTCATTAGCCTGTGTTTCTATGCCCTCTTTTATCCCATTGTCTCTTCAGTTTCATCTCATAATGTTGTCTCAGAATTCTTGTATATTCTGATCATGATCTTTTTTCCCCCTTTACTGTCTGCCAAATGTTCCAGCTCAAATACGCTGTTTTTGAGCCCTGAGATCCTGTTTTCTGTATAATCTAGTCTGTTGATTATACTTCAAGTGAATTTTTCATTTTAATTATTGTCTTTCATTTCTAAGAGTTCTAATTGTTTTCATCTCAGAATTTCTATTTCCTTATTGAAATTATCTCTCTCCCCTGTAATTTATCTCTTAGTTCATTCATTAATTTCTTAAATTTTATTTTAGTTCATTAATCATTTAAATAATAAATTAAAAAAATATTTCTCCAGAATTTTATCCCCTTTTATTTCTTTTTTTAAAATATTTTTTTTGGTTGTAGAAGGACAGGATTTCTTTATTTCATTTATTTATTTTTATATGGTGCTGAGGCTCAAACTCAGTGCCTCACATGCACTAGGCAAGCACTCCACCACTGAGCTACAACTCCAGCTCCTCATCTGCTTCTATTTCTGTGTGTTGCTTTATTGTGGGGTTATACCTTTTAGGAGAAGGCACATTTGCCTGTTTCCTTATGTTTTCAGAGGTCTTGGACTTGAACTTCTTTTGAGATGTTTTATTTTTGTGAGGATGTTCCTTGGTGTGTAGTTATTTCTTTCTCTGAGCTTTAACACATGGGCTCAGTGTAATGCAAGTGTTATTTTCAACTATCAGTGCTTCTCAGTTTGCCACTGAAGAAATCCAAAATTTACTCTTACAGGACTCCTATAATATTGTGGGTTTTACTGCATCTTCTTTTTGGAATCTTTCTCTGATTTTGCTGGAGGAATAGATGGCTAAGAGTGGACCCGATGCCTGCCTCTAGTCATTCCTACTTGGTGCCTAGTCATTAGTTTCGGGTGTTTGTCTCTCCTGTTTATGCATTAAAGTATTGTTGAAGCTTGAACTGGGTTGGCTTGTGGGTGGAGGAAGATGAGCTGTCACTTTGCTGAGTTGTGGGTGTAGTTCAGATATGGAGCCTCTACTTTGTGAACTTATAGTCACTTCTCAGTCCTTCTCAGAAAAAGGGGAAACAAGCAACAGAAACAACCATAATGATCAACATACGGTATTAGAATAAATGTCTGGTTCCTACTATGGCATGTTCACTGTTAATTACCACAAAAAGAGTAACGGCAGGGTCAGCATTTAACAACAGAATCAACAGTAAACATCCATGAACTATATCGAGCACTAAAGTAAACAGTGTGTGTCAACTATGCCTTCCCATGTTACTGACAACCACAGCAACATGACTAGTGGGGCAGTAATTACATAAATAAAATTGTTCTTAAAGATAGTAAAATTATTGTTCATTAAAAGCAAATGGATAGTCAAGTACAAGAAAGTTTAAAATAAAAGGCAGGGCTGGGGTTGTGGCTCAGTGGTAAAGCACTCACCTAGCACGTGCAGGGCTCTGGGTTTGATCCTCAGCACCACATAAAAATAAAATAAAGATATTGTGTCCATCTACAACTAAAAAATAAAATATTAAAAAAAGGCAAAAAGAGGCACATCAGGAAAGAGGTAGCAAGTGATGGCTATAAAGAAGGAAGAATAAAAAATAACTAGAAGAAATAAAAAAAATAACAAGAGAGAAAGAGGGAACAAGAAAATCTGGCTGTTGAAGGGGGGAAAGAGGAGAGGAGTAATAAGAGAAACAATAACAAGAGCCACTACAAACAAATTCAAACTAAAACACCTAAACAAAACACCTTACCCCTCTAAAATCAAATAGCAAAATAACAAATGATTCATGAAAGAAAAAAGTAAAAAATAAAAAAGAAGGAAAAACATGATAAAAATGAAGAGAAAAAAAACATATTCCTGTGCCATCAACACAGCTAGAACACACACTTTCACACATTGACACTAAAGCTGAAAAACTGAGAAAAGGAGAAAAATCTTAATGAAGAATGAAGGGGTTGTTTCCAATGTGGTCAAAGTTATTGACAAGAATGGATGATTACCACCCATGCTAGACGTTCTTTCTGTTTCTTCCTGGGCTGTGCACCCCTTATTGAGAGCAAGCACTGGGTGTTGTTAAACCCAACTTTGAGTTGTTCACTAAGCTGCCAGCTAGAGTGCCCTGCAAGAGAAACTGGTTATATTGGCCCTCAGATTCCTTTTTCATCAGTTTACAAACAGAATGGGAAGTAGTGACAATTGGAGTTTTATCCATTCAGCCTTCCCAGGGTGGGGCTGAAGCAGAGTTCTAAATGTGAAGTTCAGGAAGCTGGTTGTTTAGTTCTGACTGACCTTCCCAGCTTTGTCATGAAGTGTCTGGTGTACAGAGAATATCTCCAGCCACATTTTTGTTGGGCATTTGATGATTTCCACTGTGCATTTAGTTCTGGAGCAGGGGGTCCTGAAAGCCCTTTTCTTGGGGCAAAGCAACCAACTTTCTGTTTTTCTCATATACTCCACCCCCACAAAATTGCTCTTCTCAGGATCAGATCCATAGTGCAAATGTGTGCACCTGTCCAGCTTCTGGTATCTCTTCAGCTAATCCTGCAAGCTCCCACACTCAAAGGTAAAACAAGAAGCACTCCATTCCCATATCTCCAGGCTGAGCACCCCTATCAGCAATTTCCTCTGTGCACCTCCTCAGTCATATCCCACCAGGAAGACTCTAGATCTCACAGCAGGTACATGCAGAAACAGTCCTAATGCTTGTTATGAACTCCCCTGCTCCCTCCACAGATAGCTGTATCAGAAAGTTTCATCAGAAAGCCACTACACAGAGGCTCCAAGGTGGCATTCTATCTCCTCTCTAATCTGTATCCCAGAAGCATGGAGCACCCCTCAAATACCACTTACCATGCTTCCTCTGCATCTCTCAAGTTTAGATGGCTCCTCTGTTCCACCAAACCTTTATTCATGGTTATTCATGAATAAATTTCTGCCTGTCATTTAGACTTTGGGGAAGAGTTTTAAGTAATTTTTTTCAACAATTTTGTCCAATTTTTAAATGATTTCTATTGTCAAAAGGAATTACCTGGGCTGGGGATATAGCTCAATTGGCAGAGTGCTTGCCATGCATGCACAGGCCCTGGATTCAATCCCTGGCACCATGAAAAAAGAAAAAAGGAATTAGCTGACCTTTTCTATACCATCATTATAGAAATCCAATTCTCTATTTGATTTTTAGAATAATTTCTATTTTGCTGCAGAGAATTCACCATATGCTTGTCATTATGAATATATTTTCCTTTAAAATATTTGAATATTTATAATAGTGGATGCTTTAGAGTTGCTTGCTTGCTAATTGCAACATCTAGGTCATCTCAAAGTTGTTTCTATTGTTTGACTTTTTTCCCTTAAATATGGATTGCATTTTTTTGTTTTCTTTGTGTGTTTACTGATATTTGATGGATTGTATAGTGGCATTACAATGATATTTAAAGGAGAAAAGAATTCTTTTGGTTTACAGTTTAACATCTCTCAGTCCATTGTTGGCTAGCTGCATTGCTTTGGGCCTGAGGTGAGGCAGAACACCATGGTGGAAGGACAAGGCAAAAGAAAGCTGCTCAGCTCATGGCAACCAGGAAGCAGAGAGAAAGGGAGAGGGAAAAATCAGGGACAAGACAAAGTCCCCAATGGCATGTCCCCATTGACCTACTTTCTTCAACCATGTCCTACTTTCTGCAGGTTCCTCTACCTCCCCATAGTCAACTCAGCCATGGTGAATTAATTCTTCATTGAGGTTAGTGCCCTCATGATCCAATCATTTGCTATCAGCTCCACCTCTGGATAGTGCTACACTGAGGATCAAGCCTTTAAGTACAAGAGTCTTTGTGGGGCATTCCAGACCCGAGCTATAACTATAATAAGGAGACTCTGGATCTCGTTTCTCTGAAGGGTTTGTTTTTCTAGCTTTTGGTCTTTGCAGGCAGTTAGCCTTGATATCCCCTATAGTGTGCATCACCCCAAATCTCTACTGTTCCCAGAGCTGCTGCCTGCTGTTTTCAGATGGGCTCTCTGGGCTTCCCCAGCATATGCATAGTTTAATAATCTGACAAAGAGTTGATCTCCATGTATATTCAGATTTTGGGTCCAACTTTCTGGACCTCCCTCTCAATTTTCCCCCTAAATTTCCAACTACTAAGGAAGACCTGAACTTTGCCCTCTGAGCCTTGTGGGAAATGTCTACAGATACAAAAACCTCAAGCTCCCAAATCACACCAGTTGTGATAATATTTTAAGAGTAGATTACAACTCATTTTCTACCTACTTTTTGTCATTTCCAGTACATTCATATAGTTGTTTTGAGATTTTTTTCTGAATTTTTAGCTATTATATGAATATCATCCGACCCAGTCCTTCTGCCATTATCACTTTAAATAAGATTTTATGGTCATTTCTCACCTTAGTCTTTCCATGCCAACAAGTATTTTAAATTTGGCCCCATGTCAAGCTAATTAGATTTTAATTTTTTGTGAGTAACTCTATTTTCTACTCATGGCACAGGGGGAGCAGGAAGTTTCTATCACTTCCCCATACCAGCTAGAATTGAGTCCAACTTGCACCTTTAACTTGCTAGCATAACCACTTACAGACTTCTAGCTTTGGGTAGGGGTCTCCACCAATGAAACTGGCTTCCATATTTATAAAGCATCTATCATGTATAATTAACCTTGATATTCCCATGAGCAGTACTGATATTACCTCCTACTCACCAGTTGAGCTGTTAGTTTACTTCTTGGTTTTAAAATCTGGATTTTCTCATTTATTAGTTTTAAACACCAAATAAATTCTTAGTTTTAACATCTCTATATTTTGTAATTGGTGTGGAGAATTCTGTATCAACCCAGTCATGCATCTTGAACAAATCACTAGAATAAACTTTGCATAAGGACGCCATAAAGTGTTTTTCAAAATCCAGCTTCTCTTATGCATTAACTACTTGAGAGATGGTGTGCAATTTATTCAACTTAAAGTTAAAAGCTTATTTAAGTGTCACTGTGAACTGAAAATCAAGCAGAAAAGATGAGCACATTTCAGACATGTTGAGAATTCTAAAGGAAATTGTAATATTATATATAAATGAAAACATACAAGAAACACTGATGAGATGCCACTACATAGCTATTAGAATGACCCGAGTCTGGAACATGAACAATACCAAAGGCTGGGGAGGATGTGGAACAATGGGAACTATCACTCATTGCTGGTGGGAATAGACAATGGCACAGACAATCTGGAAGAGAGTTTGGCAGTTTCTTACAAAGCTAAGCATACTTTTATCATATGATCTGGCCATTGTGTGCTTTGGTATTTACAAAAGGAGCTGAAAATTTACATCTGCTCAACAACCTGTACATGGTTGTTTATAGCAACTTTATTCAGAATTGGCAAAACTTGGAAACAACCAGAATGTCTTTTAGTAGGTGAATGGGTAGGTAAACTTGGTACATGCCTACAATGGAATGTTATTCAATGCCAAAAAGAGGTGAGCTATTGTGCCATGAGAAGATATGGAGGAAATGTAAATGCATATTACCACGTAAAAGAAGCCAACCTGAAAAGATTACATACTAGCTAATTACAATTATACAATATTCTGGAAAAGCTGAAACTAAGGAGATGGTAAAAGTATTAGTGGTTTTTAGGCATTATTGGGGAGGGACAAAAGAATAGGAACACAGATTTTGGGGGATGTAACACTCTTCTGTGTTATATTATAATATAAACACACATAACTATACACTTGTCTAAACCCATAGAATGTACAACACTGAAAGTGAAACTATAGACTTGCACTCAGGACAATAATGATATGTGAGTGTAGGTTCATTCATTGCAACACAAGTACTCCCCAGGTCAGGGCTGTTGATAATAGGGGAGGCTATGCATGTATAGGACAGTGGGAGTCCCGGAGATCTCTATACATACTTCCATTCAATTTTGTTGCAGTCTAAAACTGCTCTAAAAATTCTTCTGAAAAACCAAGACAAATGACAGGAGTAATTCACTTGCTCACAACCATCCATTTTCTCATTTCTCCTAGAAATGAGAAACTTTTTCTCAAACTTTCTTCACTTCCTACTTTTGGTAGTTGAATAGTTGTTTCAAGTCCATCCAGTGGTATTATATTAGTCTGCTTGGGTTGCCATAACAAAAGCCACAGACTGAATGGCTGGAACAGTAAAATCTATTTCTTCATATTCTGGAGGCTGAAGTCCAAGATGAAGATGTCAAAAGGGATGGTATCTGATGAGGCCTCTTGTCCTGGCTTGTGTCTACGTCTGCCTGCCATCTGTGTTTCATAGGGCCTTTCTTCTGTGTGTATACAGAGAGTGGGATCTCTGCTGTCTCTTCCTCTGCCTAGGAAGTTACTAGTCCTATCAGCTCAGGTCCCACCCTTATAACTTGGTTTTACCTTAATTACTTCCCTAAAGGCTTCAATTCAGTGGATAACAGATATCACTATAAATAATTTGCTTAAACTTCCTTTTCTGTTTTATCACATTTATGCCATTTGTTTTGATTACCTATCTTGAAAAAAATGACCAAAGTAGCTTTCTGCATTTATTCTAAGAGGAAGTCATTGTGGTTGGTCAGAGATTAGAAGCTTAGGTTACTTTAAAGTGACAAGTGTTTTGAATTCAGGTTTTGAATGTGACCTGGGTCAGTCCATAGAGGAAGAAAACTAAAAAGGAATTTGATGGCACTTTGAGTAACCCGTCAGCCCCAGAGGGGTGGAATACATGACTTTTGATGAAAATATAATTTGGAGGGTAGTCAGGAGCCAGGATAGACATTTTAACATACATCATTCTGAGAGATTTGTCCAAGTCTTGGGCATACCCTTTGAAAAAGCCAAGAATCTGTTGTGAGTGAGACAGAGCAACTGGCAGCTGTTTTTTTTTTTCTCCCCTTCTTTATAATAAAAGCTTATTAAGTGTTATTTGGTCAGTATGCAGAATTGGAACCATACAGTGCCAGAAATAAACATATAAGAGGAGATATAGAATGGAAGGTCACCATCAACAACAACAACAACAACAACAAAAAAGCACCGCAGTGGGGGAAAAAGTACAAAGAGGGAGCAAATAGCTAAGCAATGGTGCTAGATCATTTTTCATGAATTTTCTCCAAGGAGAAATGATTTTTGAGCCTCAGTGCCTTGGCAATGAATAATTTTTATTTTGTTATCCCCCAAATTCATTTTATTTATTACCAACTGGGGCATGATCTTGAAAGTAAGAAATGAATTACTGTTGCCAAAGAGTCCAAAGAAAAGTGGAGCTGTTTTTTGATGAAGGATGACAACATAAGTATTTCAAAATAATGCTTTAATTTATTTTTTTTCTAAGTCTTTCCAACTCAACTAAATAAGGAGGAATGAGTTGAAATTACTGCAAGAAGCAATTAGGTTTGACAGAAGGGAGAAATTCTCAGAGCAGTCCCAGCATGAGATTTTAAGACATGGAATTGTTTCTCCAGGAAGGCTGAGAAATCTCTCTCCTTGGAGGTGCTTGTTGAGGAAGCAGGGCCCAGTGGGTACTGGGTACTTGTCTCATCCTGTGACTTAGACGCAAGGAGAGTCACTAAGGTGCAGTAGTGAATGTCAAGTCTCTGCTAGGATCAGACAAATTGGGGCTTAATTCCATCTAAGCCAGTTACAACCTGCATGTTCTTAGATAATTAAACTTCTCTGAGTCTTAATGCCATTATGTGCAAAATGGGTTTGTTGTAAGGAGTAAACAATATATAGTGCTTATGCTTTAGTAATTGTTCAGAAAAAAGTACCCTAATTGTACCTATAAGATTCCCTGCACAGCTCAGAAAGGGATGATGTGAAATAACATCAGGGGAGCAGATCATGCCCAGCCCTGAGCTACAGGACTTTCCATTCACTCTCTCACTTGTTTTCACAACCCTGGCAAGCTTTATTCTTGACATTCATTCTCCCCTTTGTTCTCATTCTTGAGGATTTTGCTTTGGTTTGTGATGCATTTGTTTAAATGGCACTCAAGCAAGTAGCTTTGAAGGCCATTGCTCCTGAGAATGTTTTGGGGTACCAAGATATGTACACTATGTTCTAGCCTGCCTTGGGTACAGACAAGATGCCTTGACATGATGTTGGTTCCTAAAACTAAGCTCCCTCCCACACTGAGGCACCACCACCTCTTATTTGATAAACTTGCTCCCACATTGGAAGAAAAAGCATCTTTCTCCCATCCTTTGTCATTACTACCTCCTAAGAGCATCGTCCTGAGTAGTTAGCCCCTCTTTGCTGACCACAAGAGAAAGGAATAGATTTCTTTTTTGTTATTCTCATGGGAATGTTTATGTGTATGATTGTGTGTTGGTTACATTAGAATTTTACAGGGTCTCATTTTTAATAATTATTCCTTTAACATGAAGGTTTTGTAAAAGCAAAAACTTAAGCTAATATATAAATTTTCAGTTATTAATGCATTAGCTTATGTTCCCAGCCACTGGGATTAGTGTGAGGCAAGCCAGATGCAAGGACACAAAGGGAAGGAGGCACTTGCACAGCTCTGAGAATGTCTCTTTAAATTTAGTGCTCATGGAACCTCACTCTGCTCCCCTACAAAACCTGGTGGTTTCCATACTGGCAATCCCCATGCCAGTCTTACTACCCCTAATTCCCTATTCATGCCATATCTTGAATTGATGCAAAGCAGAACCTGTCATCCCTGATTAAAACTGTCAATGGCCCCTGTTTCTTACCAAAGCCTTGCCTCTTACCTTCTCTTCCTGCTCAGCTGGACTATTTATTTGAAGTTCCTTAGATGTTCTGGATATTTGTAAAGGCAAATGTTCCTACTTGGGGGTCCATCTACACATTACTACCCGCCAACCAAAGCCAATTTTTTTTTCTTTTTCTTTTTTAACTCTTGTTTTTCAAGTAGCAGCTCAGGATCATGCCCTCACATTCTGCTCCTCCAAATCGAGGTCAGGGCCTTCTTCTGTGAAAGCAAAGAAGTCTGACCTTGCAGCTCCTTATGTCACTTGCTTCCTGGCTTGTCTGTCTCTCCTATTAACTGGGTTGCTGCTACCTGAGGAAGGAATCGATGCCTCACCTTTCAGTGAGACTTTCTTGAGTGCCCAGCACAGAATAATTGGGAATAAATGTTGGCAAAATGTGTTACATAGACCATAATTTTACAAATACTTCTGCAGTTTCTCCTCTTAACCATTTTTTTTCCTCCATCCCAACAGCTCCTGAGACATTAAGACTAGGCCACAAGTCTTATTGCCTCAGAGAAGCGGGTTGCAAACTTGCAAGAAAGAAGCCCAGAGAGCAAGGTTGATGGTAGATAGGACACAAAATCAAGCTCCTTCCAGGCAGGAGGTGGGGGAGGGGAGGGAAAGAGGGAGAGAGGGTTAGAGAGAGAGAAGAGAGAGAGGAGTGACAGAGAAAGGAAGAAAGAAAGAAAGAAAGAAAGAAAGAAAGAAAGAAAGAAAGAAAGAAAAAGAAAGAAAGAAAGAAAGAAAGAAAGAAAGAAAGAAAGAAAGAAAGAAAGAAAGACCGACATGGGTGCTGGAAGGAAAAAAGGAAGAAAGGAGGACAGAGGTGAAGGCAGGAGGGAGGGAGGGAAAGAGAAAAAGGGAGAGAAAGAGGTAGAGAGAAGCCAGTGTCCTTCCTAACCCATGCTTCTCTCCCAAAGCTTGAAGGGCCAGAGGTAGAAACATTCAGACAGGTTAGGGTACTGGGGACACCTATGCTGGTGCTCTTTTTTCTCAGGTATGAGCTGAAGAGATTCCAAGCTTCAAAGAGAGGCACATACCGTGTCTCACAGGCGGGGAAGCAGGAAAGCAGAAAGATGGAGATCCTGTATGATTATCTATAATTATTTAATTGTTCTTATTGTGTTCGAGATGTTCCATCAGTGCCATTTATTTCAGGTACTTCTTAGGTACCCAATTTCAGTATAAACCATGTGGTTCCATTTTCTGGGAAAAACAAAAACAAAAAAGCAGAGGAAACATTGTACAGAGGTAACAGCACCTGAGAGATGCTCAGAGCCTGTGAGCTCTTTCAGCTGTCCTTCTGGTCCTTTCCCATTAGGGTACAGGCCAAGAGACACAAAGGAATCAAACTGCTGTGAAGCAAGCGGGCAGGCTTTTTCTCCAGCAGAACATAAAAAGCACCTGTGGTAGAGTGGGTGCTTGTGTGAAGCAATTACCCTGATTTGTGCAGGAAACGGGAAGCAGATGAAAGGCATGAAGTGGAAATCAAGGGCAGAGAGATGAGAGCGCTGGGTATTCACATAGGTATTTAGCCATTAATTCATTAAATATGGGTTAGCACCTGTATTTGCCAAGCGCAGTGGCAGGAAACACATGTAAAACTGCTAAGGTCTGATGTTTTTCTTTTAGGAGGCTAATACTTTGGTTAAAGGAGATTAAAAAAAGAACATGAATATATCAGACACACAAGCAACATATTTGAGGGAGTACAGAAAAGGGAAGATTCATTCTACCGGGAGAGGGGAAGGTCTTCAAGATAGGATGAATCTAGTTAGTGCTCCATTTCCACTCTATCTTATCTAACACCATACTGGTCTGTCTAGTGCAGTTCAGTTTTGACATTAGCTACCTGGAGAGAGCATAGTTCCTGCAGGCTTAGAGCAAACTCCTCTATGGGACTGCTGCCACTTTAGATGCTAGATGCAAATTCCAGGGGTTCCCAGGCCACCTTATGACCACCTGGTGGCAAATTTAGGGGTTCCTATTACTCCTTCAGGCTGGGTAGTTTGCTACAAAGACTCACAGAACTCAGGAAGGAGTTATTCTTGGGATTGCAATTTTATTGTCGAGGACACCCACAGGGTGAGGTCTAGGAAGGACCTAGAACTTCTGCACTCTCTCTCCAGGGAATCAGAGTGTGCCACCCTCCTGGCACATTGGTCTGTTCATCAACCAGGAAGCACCGGGGAGCTTCAGTATGCAAAGATTTAATTGGGATTTTATTATGTGGGCATGACTAATTAAATTATTGGTCATGTCATCAAACTTGACCTCCAGATCTCTTCTCCTTCCCTAGACTCCAGGGAATCTAATCACATGGTTGGACTAGCTTCCCTCCTCTTGCTATCTAGGGAACTACCAAAAGTTACCTCATTATCATAAAAAAAAAAGATTATTGGCATTAGATTCACCATTTTAGTTTGGGAGCCATTTTATCTAAAGTTTCGATTCTGAGGCAAAGCTTACTTAACTTCCCATAAGAGCATGTGCCTCCTAAATGATCGACCCCACCCCAGCTTATGACATAACTCCTAAGCAGCTTATGAAATTCCTCTTGCGGGCTATAAAGCTGCCCTGTGAGTGCCCACACGATGCTGCTCTCCTCGGAAGGGCTGCCTTGCCAGTTTGCCTTGTGCTACTGACAATAAATCTGCAAGAGATTCCATGGTCTTTGGACTTTGCGTGGACTCTCTGAGTGTCCTTTCAAAGATACTCCCATTACTTAGAAAATTCTAAGAGTTTAAAAGCTCTGTGACAGGAATCCAGGATAAGGAGGACACAATGTTTTAATATAGTACATTTCATTTAAAAAAGTTGATTAGAAATTCATTAGATGGACACCCTAAGTGAGTCACCAACTTCCTGTATGTCTTCTAGAGGCCTTATCTGAGGCTTTGTCAACTCTGGCTTGAACCATCTTTGCTTATTCTGCCCAGTGCAGGAACTGTAATTTCTACTATTATGACCACTAATAACTGAAGTTAGGATGGAAATGAACTTAATTAACTTGGTGAGGAGGTGGATGAGCAAAGACTTATTTAAAATCCATTACCAGGTTAGCTCTAGTGGACAGCAGGATCTCAGGAGGGAGATAGCTTTAAAGCAGAAAAGGCCATGGTTTAATGGAGTTTAGTTCAAAGCTCAACTGGCTGCTTACCCAGAGATCTTAGCTAAGTTACTTAAGCTTCCTGCGATGTATTCTCATGTGTAGGGTGAAGAAGGTTTGAGACCAGGTGCTCTCTAAAAGCCTGTGGCTAACACTGCATATTGGCCCATATCACATCCATTCTGAAAGGCAGAGAGAACCCCAGAGTTGCTGGTCTAAACTGCAGGACCTAAGCCAGCCACCTACCTCCATGTGAGGAAAACAAGTCCCTATTTATCTGAGCCACTGTTAGTTGGATTTTCTTTATATGCATTTGAACCCAATCTGGTATGAGGTTTCTCTACATCTAGGGTTCTAACTACTTATTGAAGACTGATAATGTATAAAGCACTTGTGAGATGCAAGAATAATTATTAAATATAGTTATGCCTTCAGGAATGTGCAGCGTTTGGGGAAGAGAAGAGCACAAGGCATGTTGTATCCTCTTTGAAGTCAGGCTATTTGGAATCAAGGCTCTGACACATATGGTGTCTAATGTTGAACCAGAAAACTGCACCCACTCTTGGTAAACTCACTCACAAAATGGTGACAGTAACACTGACTTCCCAAGGGATATGGTAGGATGAGAAAGATAATACAGATGTTAATGTATGTGTATGTTGTGGAGGCTGAAGTTTAATCTTTATAGGTCTATTCAAAACACAACAGCTTTGCATTGCCCTGAAAACCAAAGAATTTAGAGTATGCTTACTCTCTACTTTGCTTTGTGTTCTAACAAGTGATTTTGCAGAGCGAGTGAGTCACATTTTCCCCAAGGCCAACCAAACAGCTCTTAATGTTGTTTATACAATTACCTTCCTTTGTTAAATTCCTTATGTCCTCTTATTGATAGTGTTTTATGGTCCTCCTGGTAGGGAATTATTTCTCATATTAGATAGGTTGAATTTAAAGTACAGTAGATGTCAGGAATTCAAGAATACTTGAAGAAGCAAAGAAGTTATTTTATGGCCAAGGAATTCTAGAGAACTGTGGAAAGGAGAAAAGACCATGCTCCCCCTCCCCCACCAAAACCAAACCAAACCTAACAAAACAAAACAGCCAAATGTCAGGTTTAAGCTCTCTTCAACCTTTTTTATAAAAGCACTAATCCCATTTATGAGGACCAAGCTCTTATGACTTCATCTCTTCTGAAAAGGCCTTATCTCATAATATTGTTAGATTCTAATATATGGATTTGCAGGGCAGGGGGTATTAATACTTAAACCATAGCATGTTTATACTTCCCCCTTAGTTTTGTTATGAGATACTGTAACAGTGTTCCACTTTATGCTTTGGATATAACCCTTGCTGCTCTACCATTGCAACTTATTTTTAAAATGGACATGTTTCTTTTTCTTTCTCTTTCCCTTGCTCGTTCCTTATCTTTCCCCCTCCCTAATCTCAGGGGAAACAGGTTACCTTTCTTCCCCATCCTAGACAGAGTTATTTGTCTCTGAATACATACCCACTATAGGAAGGAAGTAATCCAGACTTTGGGGATGGTACCAGAAGAGCACAGAAATGACTGTCTCTCCAATTAACAAGTAAATTACAACTCCAGACTGAGAATATGTGGAATGTAGCCTTTGAGTCACCTCTTTAAAATCTCCCTGTTCTTGCTGATGGGCAGAATCACAGCCTTTGAGTCAGGACTCCCCTGTGTTTCTCCTTTGCTAGCAAAGCAATGAACCTTCTTTTTTCTTTTTCTCAAAACTGTATCTTCATTATTGGATTGGCATTGGGGACAAGGACTGAGCTTTTGGTGACACCTTGACCTTGGACTAATATCTAGAACTATGATAAATAATTTTTTAGTATTTGTAAATTATCCAGTTAAGGTATTTTGTTATAGTATCCCACACAGACTGAGACACATAACATAATGAAACATGGGAAGAGCTCAGATGAGCACTGCCTAGGTCTCATAGGACTCTAAAGGACTCCTGAAGGTTCTGAAGCTGTAGGTGCCACATGGGTTCACTGGCCCTCATGGGTAATGGTGCCAAACCAAGAGGGTGGTAGTAGAATTGAGTTGAAGAAGAACTTTACTGAATGTCATGGATAAAACATTTAGTGCAACTTCTGATGCATACAAGTACCCAATAAACATTTTTTCTTGCCTTTCCTTGTCTGCTTCCTCCCCATTCTGCCCAAGGCAGTCCAAATCGAGCAGAACTGGAGTACAAAGGTGAGACAGTGCAAATGGCCTGTGGAAGTAGTCCCATGCCAGAAGCAGGGAGGGATGGGAGCAGAAGTGAGAGTCTTGAATTTTACCTGAGCCCCTTGATCCTAAGAAATGGGGAAGGGTAAGAAATTTCTTTACCTGTGTTAGCTGCAGGGACAGGCTGAATAAATGTTAGCTTCAGGGTAAAACTGAGTACCCACCTCCCACCCTCCATTAGCCCTTCCTTCTCGGGATGGTTATTTGGCGCCTTTTCCCTTTACTTCTTATTGTTGGTTTTCGATTTGAAACTCGCGCCTAATCCACTTGAAGGCAGAGATGACACCCTTAGCAACTACTGTGTGACCCAATCACTGTACACCAACAAGGCAGCTTGCAGACCCAGAGACCCTATTAGACTTAAGCACAGCAAAGGGCTATAAAAACCTTCTCCTGCCAGGCCCTCCTCTCTCTCCTCTTTTTCTCCAGTTGATCAGATACTGCCTCAATAAAGATCTCTTGGTGGCTCTGAGTGTCGTGGTCATTTTCCTTTCAACCAGCAACAGTTTTCTGCAAAGAACAACCCTTTTCCTTATGATCTAATAAGATTCAAGGATGCTCCTTTTGGTTACCAGGACAAGACCAGATATAGACAATCCAAATTCTCATTCTTGGCCTCATAAGTGATTAGATTACTGTTTTGTCCCATCAGATCAATAGAAGCAAAATGCTTATTTACTAAACTAAAATTCTCTCTTTTTCCAAGACCTCTGAACTTTGACCAATCTCTGCTTAAGCCAGCAGAGATTAAGGGTCTTTCCCAGAAAAGAGGTTGGCTTCAGGATAAAGCATCCTCTCAACTACTATTCCTTCATCTCACTACACTGGGTTCTTTCTAACCTGTATGTTCCTCTCTATAAAAAAGAAATCTCTTTTAACTATTAGCAAATTTATGTTCTACCTATTGCAATAGTCCCCCTCCCTCTGTTACAACAGTCTTTTCCCTTCTTGCAATGATTCTTCCTAAAAAAGTCTCTTCTGCAGTCCAGATCTGGCTTTTATTGGAAACAGTTTTGTGATAGACAGCCTCCAAGATGGCCTCAGGGATCCCTACTCCTGGTATTTACTCCCTTGTATAACCTCTACTCTTTGAGTGGGCCTTTGTGGGCTGGACCTAACTCTTTGCTTATAATGACTAGACTACATGGCAAAGGTGATTGATGTCACCTTTGAGATTAGGTGGCAAAAAGCTGATTTCTGCTTTGCTTGCATTCTCTTTCTCTGACTGTCCTTGGTTTGCTGGTCTTGCTGAAACGAGCCACTGTGTGATGAGCTGTCCTGTGAAGAGGCATGTGTCATGAGGGACTAATGGCAGTTTCTGGCTAACAGTCACTGGGGAGCTGAGGCCTTCAGTCCAATGAATCCCCAAAAGTAAATCTTTCTAACAATCATGTGAGCAGGACAGCTGTGAGTGAGCTTGGCATCCCAGTCAATCCTTAAACTGACCGTGGAACTGAGTGATACTTTGACTACATCTTGGTAAGAGACCCTGAGCCAGATCAGTTAAACCATTCTTGGATTTCTGGCCTACTGAAAATGTGTGATAATGAATGTTGTAAGCTACTAATTTGGGGGATAATTTGTTAGCTGGTGCTATGGTTTGAAGGTATCCTCAAGAATATGTGGTGGAAACTTTAATGCCTAATACAAAAATGTCAGGATGTAGGGTCTAATTAGAAGTGATTCAGCCATAAGGGCAGAGTGACTAGATTAATGCTGTTATCATGGGAATGAGTTCCTTATAAAGGTTTGTTCCTCTTTTACTCTGTCTCTCTTCTGCCTTCTTACTTTCTCTTGCCTTTTTGCCTTCCACCATGGGATGATACAGCAAAAGGGTTCTCAGCAGATGCAGGTAGCTTGATATTGGACTTCCCAGCCTCCAAAACTGTGAATTTACCCAGGCCTAAGTATTCTGTTGTAGCAGCACAAAACAAAAACAATGGCAACAGATAACTAATACAAAGTTGATCTTGGGAATTCTCTTCAGGAGCCCAGGATCTGGTGAGACAAAGTCTGCCTCCTAGGGGGGAGTCCCTGGGTGGCTGTAGGAAGGGCAGACCAAGCACGGTGTTTAAATACAGAGAGACGAATGTACACACGGACAATGGACAGACCATGTATTACAACAGAGCTCTGCACCAACCAGGCCAAGAAGCCAAGCCACAGCTTCTGTAGCAATTGTCCCAAAATGGTGAGGACTTGTTCCCTGACTGCCAGCTACCTTTTCTTTGTCTTCACTTCCAACTCAGACACAAGCGTAGGAAGACATATACTCCCCCAATCAATCACATAAGATGCTTGGCTTTTAATCAATATGCCTCCGACTTTTCCATCACTCAGACTCCAGTCTGAACATACCTGGAGCTATCCATACACCCTATTTTGGTTTTTTAAACTATAAAGTCTTCTCCCTCCTCTAACTGCTTTTGAGTCCCGGCTAAAGAGCTGACTCTCTTGTAACAACCTCCGCATAAGCAGCCTGCGCGCTCTCATTTGGGAGGTCTTTATTTCCACAGCATCCTCTGTCCCCAAGCACATGCGTTCTGCAGCTTTCTGCTGGTCACTCTATGAAGGCTGGCTTTGCTTGTTGACTGGAATCTTTACTCTAAACAAATTAGGGGAGCGGGAGGGAGTCTATAGATAAAATAAAATATTCCTTTCTCTTTCATTCCAGTGCTCAAAAGAGTAACATGGATTCAGAATGAAGTTATGGAGCTTTCCTTTGTTCAGACTGTGAGAGAAAACTCTGGGTTGTAAGCAGGGTGGAAAGGGTAGACTCTATCTCCAGCCCAGATTACTGTTTTCTAAGAAATAGGCCTAAAGAAGGAACTTGAAGTCTAATTGCCTGTATTATGGATAGAAAAGTCTGAAGAAAGAAAGAGAATCCTAGGGTGGTAAAATAAGTTTCACTTCACATACCATCAGGATAGGGGCACCATGGACAGTTCAGGATGGAAAACTCACCCCCTCCTCCCAGCATTCCACTCTTCCAAATCTCTCTGTCTCTACTCTGTACTACTTAGCAGAGCCAGATGGTAAGACAGTTCTGCTAAGCCATAGAAAGCTAGTGACGGTCACTATGTGTCTACAGCTATAGTACTCTAACACCCAACAGGGCTGTACAGGAGAGATCATTCTGAAGGGAGGTGTAGACGGGGGTTGGGGGTGAGCATTTGAGGCCTTAATGAGAGAAGACTGAAGAATTGTAGAGTAAGTTTGGGAATCCACATATATTTGAAGCTCCAGGCAAAAAAGGCTTTGTTCTATTATTCAAAGAACAAAAGCTGGATCCAGGAGGGTCAGTTAATAATTATGTCCATACTCCTTTCCAACACCCTGTGATTTCTGGCAGTGAGGATGGACTTACCTCCTCATCAGAATTCAGTGAGGAGAGAGTAAAAACTCAGGAGTGCAGTGTCCACCAGAGCTCATCCACCAGGCTGAGGAAACCACGTCACTGCAAGCCATAGTTTCTTGTGGAAATGTCCTTAGAACAGTGGCCACAGTGGAGACGTGTGAGATGATGGATCTCCCCCCCCACCCCCTTGTCTGTTTCTTTCTTGCTGGTAGGTGACTAATTGTGGGAGAGAAAAAGGAGGCATCATGTGGGTTATATCCATAAAAGAATCTGACCTGAATCTTGTTCTGATTCGTTTGTCCTTCCTTATCTCATCTCCTGGCCTGAGGAACCTTGGGGCTCAGGCAGAGATGTTCTGTGCTTGATGGTGTTTCCTGAAACACAGGGTGGTTGTAAAGATGGGAATAAATATCATATGTGGAAATTCTCAGCAGAGAACTGAGCACATAGGAAACCCTCAGTGAATTATAGTAGACTCACATTGAGGACCCAAGACAAGATGGGAAATGAAAAACTGCTATTGGCTAGACCCTTTTCTTCAGCAGTGCTCTGGAAATTTTAGTACAATTGCAATGAAATATAGAAAATTTTTCTTGCCGTTGGGTTAGGGCAGGTAGGAGAGAGAATAGCTTTGCTGAGCTTTCTTTTCTTCCTTTCCTTGTAGTATGGGCCTTTGCCCTAGTTATACCCTATCTTCTTCCTATTTCACCAAATTCAACATTTTTTTTTCAGAACTCTGTTCTCCCTGGTAATAATTCATGTTGCATATTATATGTCAGTGAAAGAGTGCTGATTACAGTTGTTAAATTAAAATTAAATATTTTGGGAAGTAGTCTTCCTCTCACTTCTGAGCCTCACTGAGCTAAGAAAAGGTGGTTACTTAAAAGTGAAACCATAGTAACCTATTACTTAATGTCTTGCTGCGGTGATTTTGATGGGGAGGGGGAAATAACCACATGACTTGTATCCACAGAGAATAAACTAAACTTAGCTATTGGTAAGAAATGGGCATCTTCTGCTTGTTTCTTTGTTCTGGTCTATGATCTGACTTCCTGGGGCTGTTTTCTGAAGTGCCAGATTCTACCCCAGGAGAAATTGCTCCTTCCTTCTAAAGCTCACCTTTGAATAGAAATAATCACAGCCTGATAAGTACTGAGTTTCTTCTGGATGAAGCAGTCAGAGGGTCTGAGCCCATCAGCTTCACAATCAGCAGCTGTTCTAGGATTCAGAGCCATAGCCTCTGTCACTGTAGACAGATGCAGAGCTTGGAAAAAAGCTGTAAAGATTTAAGATTTTTGCTTTGTCATGGCTGATGCCAACTTCTACTCTGTTTATAAAATTTCCTGACCCTGGAAATAATCCTGTCTCAGTTTTTTGAATCTTGCCCTTGGGTGGGTTTTATTCTCTGGAAAGTCTGCTCTTGCCATATGGCTGAGGATACACAGGCTGTTTGGGCTGTGAACTTGGAAAGATGACCATGAAGCCCAACTGCCCAGGACTGGCATTGTGGCCAAAGTACTCCCAAGGGCCCAGAGATTTGGGCTTGTAAACTCCAGCAGGTGGCAAAGTTCTGATGTCAGTTGAGTTGACAGTTTATATTTGAAGCATTTTAATTCTATAATCATTCTTAAACACTTTCTTTTTTTTCTCCTGTCTCAATGGAAAAAGGGTCCTACCTCTGCTAACCTTTGTGTTAGCTCTGGATTACCCACTCCTTAAACTCATTTCCTCAGCTCTCTGCCCTCTTTTACCTTCATCTCTACTAGCACTTTGCATTCATCCTGCAGACATGCTTCTCAATTGCAAAATGACTCCTCAAGCTACCTGCTTTGGTGTTGTGTCAATCTCTAAACTAGCCAACTTCTCCACCTGTGTGCTTCTTTTCAACAATCTTTTTTTTTTTTTTTTTTT
>NW_026000242.1:27310889-27364778 GCF_001458135.2 Marmota marmota marmota
CGGCAGGTGGGTACCAGGGATTGAACTCAGTGGCACTTGACCACTGAGCCACATCCCCAGCCCTATTTTGTATTTTATTTAGAGACAGAGTTGCTTAGCACTTCATTTTTTTTTTTTTTTTTTTTTTTTTGCTGAGGCTGGCTTTGAACTCTTGATCCTCCTGCCTCAGCCTTCTGAGCTGCTTGGATTACAGGTATGCACCACCGCACCTGACCTCTAACAGTCATCTTCATTACAATTCTTATAAATTTTTTTTGCTTACTTATATTTTGCCTGTATACCCCGTTACAATATCAGCTTTTGGAGGGCAGCAATCTCATGTTTGCCTTATTCATTACTGTGCCTTGTAGAGATAAATGAGGACCATCCAAATGAGAACAAGCAAAGGCTATTTATTCAGACCATGTTATAACAATGTAGTCAGTCAACCTCACTTGCATTTTGGCAGAGATTCAAAGGCAGGCCGAGCAGTGGGAAAGAGGAACGGCAGGTCAACCCTGGGTGGGTGCTATTGATAGGCGAAGATGGAGGTAGACTAACTAAAAGCAGGGTACCCTGTATTTGGCTTTCCCCTGTTGGTCCTTCTTTGGAAGCAGGAGCCCAGAATAGGGAAGCTGTAAGTTATTAATCAGTTTCTGGCCATTTGGGGTCAGCTGGTACAGAGATTATTCTTTGGCTTCTGGGACTGATTGCTATAGACAGTAGGTTAGCTGTGAGTTAGAGTCCTGTTTTATGCATATTTGTTTGTATATTCAGTCTTTCAATCCCCAGGACCAGCACAGTGTCCAGCATAGAGTAAGAACATGGTAAGTATTTATAAATTAATTGATAGGCAGAACTCAGAATTTGACATTGTGCCCCTGAGATACAGCTCCCTCTTTACTAACCCCATTTCCTTCTTTACTAGCCCCATCTCCATGTCACTTCCTAATCTTGGGTAAGTTGGACAGACTCTCCACAAGCTTTTCATTTTTCTTTTCACGCATTTCACAGAGAACTACTAAGTTCCACAGTGCCAAAAAGCAATTCCCAAGGAAATTGAGCTCTGGATTCTTATTTCTAGCTTAGACCTCTATTCTGCACTGCAAGTCAACTGTCTGATGGACATCTCAATGACAATGTCCCACCTCTCAAGGCCCATCATCAGCCCCTCCTCCCTGGGAAGCCTTCCCTCTTTTCTTTCTTTCTATTTGTTTCACTTATGGCAAAAACACTCCTAAAGTGGTTTTTGGTTACATGGGAAAGTAAATCAGGATAAATGTGAGTAGAACACAGGGAAGGAGGGAAAATGAAAAATGTGGAACTGGTGGTATTAGCAGGAAGAGGGCCCCTTTGGAGTACATGAGGGGGCTGGGCAGTCAAGACATCTCAAGGCCTGGAGCTGGGAAAACGATCTGATGTGAAAGATACAGCTGGGAATCCCAGAATAGTATCTAAACCTGGGTACTTCAACAGCAAAAGCACTGGGACATTGGGAAGCACCTCAGAAAGCAGTCATTTCTGTAGGGGAAAGAGTGAGCAGGGTCGAGGTGGAGGAGGCACAGGAAGGGTGTTCAGACAGTGAGGTGTATGGGACATGATCCCTGTGCATGCGTGCCAGGTGGGACCTCTTCTGGACTCAGAAAGGGGTAGGGATCTTAAAGTAAGAACAGCATACACAAGAGACTCTAACGTTTGTTTTTGCTTTTTTTTTTTTTAATCTGCCATCTAGGATTTCCCAGCATTTTCTGAGGAAGGGCTTGAATAGGGTTGGGTGTTCTCATCATGGAAAAGTGATTGGGTTGCATCCAGTAGGAGCACCTCCCCTTCTACCTAAGACCCAGTGCAGTCTAGGGTAGGGAAAGAACCCCCTACAATTGCAAGCTTTGGGAGTTGAGTTATCCAAGGCTATTGGCCTTGGTGATAGTTCTCTTTCCCACACTCCATCTTACACCTGTCTTTGTGACACTTCATGCAAAAATATGATCTAAACTTCTATAGGTTCTGTCTTCCTAATAGTTCTTGAATCTGCCCCTTCTGGTCTACTGCCTGTACTGTAGCATGGCTTCCTACCTCCTAGAAATTCACTCTAATTGGGTGCCCGGAACCTGCATTTCTGATCTCTCTCCTGAAAATCCATCCTACACAATGCCCTCATTCCCCTTGTCTTCCATTTCACTCTCTTTTATTTATTTTTTTTCTTTTACACAACACTTGGATCTTTTTAGAAAATCTGCAGTTGCAGGACACAGAGGGTGGAACCGATACCTGGGATCCCACTAAAATGGTTGTTTATTTTCAAGTATTCCTTTACCAAGAGTGTGTGAAGAAAACCACCTGAGCAAAGAGATTTAAACAAATATTTAAAAGATGAAAAGCATGAGAAAACACATCAAAGGGAATAGGGGAGACCAGAGAAAGTGGAGGAGGCAGCTATAGTGGAGGAAAATGATCTTGCAGTAGAACCTTGGAGGGTCTGGGCTTATTGCTGGCAGGCATGGGGAGCAGAGAGGGAAAGTCTGCACTTAGACTCACCTCGATTCCTCTGGTCAAATCAGAGGTCAGGTAGCCCAATATTAGCATATGGATAGGGGAACTTACATGGAGGAGCTCTTCTCTAAAAAAAATTAAAGGAAATTCTGGATAGTGCTAAGTTCACATTGTGGGTTTTAGCATTCTAGAGAGAACCATCCTCATTCTGGCAATATAGATCCTACCAACTCAGTTTGGAGAGACTGAGTATAAAAGATGATGGCCAGACTAATTATAAAAACAGATCTCTAGCCCATTATCTATAGTAACAAGCCCAGAAATCAGCCCACACAAAATTACACTATCTGTAAGTTAGACTTGTAGAAAGTCAGATCACTCTCTCTAGCAAGTAGCTCAGGGACCTATACAACAACCCCTGTAATAATCAGCCCTGAACAGCAAGGATTTGATTAATTACTTCCATCTTCCCTGGTTGTTATTTATACTTCCGGCTTAGGACCAACAGGAGAAAGCCAGCCTGATCACCTGGGATACCCTGCTTCAGCCCACATCTAGCATTGTTGACAACAGTCTCCAATCAGGGAAAACTTGAAGCCTTCCTTCTTTCCCACTCTGAAGTTTGCCCACTTCTCTACCTGCTTGTGATTTGCCAGGATGCATGTGAGGGTGGCTGACTCCCTTATACACATAAAGCATGCTCTGAATAAATAGCTTCTGCTTGTTCCCGTTGGAGTTGTCTTCATTTATTCCACCCTTTGAAGTAAAGTCTTCTGGTCACCAAACCCTCCCCACGAATCCAGGACCCCCAGCAGCTGTGCAATGGAGGGGTAAGGAGACCCATATATTCAACCATGGAACAAACCAAGTGAGCTACAAGAGTCAACTGAGCCCCTTGTTCTTGAATATGGACAGACAGCCAAAGTCACCAGCCTTGAGAAACCCAGCAGCCATGGCAGAAGATCAAAGAATAGAGCAGGGTGATCTTGGAGAAAACACATCATTCAGAGACTAGAAACAAGTTTTTGAAAAAAATTTTAATTAGATCTTCGGTGAGACTTGAGAAGATATTGCATCCACAAAACCGAAAAACAGCAGGCTGTGAAAAACAAGTGGAATAAAAAAATCCTCCTGGAAATTAAAAGTGGATTACTAAAATTAAAAAGATTGCAAGTTTAACAGAATAGAAAGCCAAAAGATGGTCTGAATGTGTGGCAGAAAAGATAAGCCTCTTTTTGTAACTTCTTTGTAACTGAATTCAGAAATGGTTAGTGTGTTGGGGCCCTGGAGTGAGGCGTGGGTGTTAGAAGTCCTTGACCTGTGTGTCAAAGGACTGTGTACACGGATCACTCCGATGGCAATAGATAATCTAACTGAAAATCTGACAGTTTACTCGGCTGTTCCTGGTTTTATGGATGTAATATCTTCCTATGTCTCCTCCCAATCACATTAAAGGGTAGAACACAGACTCTCTTAACCATGACCTCTCCAAGGGGGACCCAGCCCTCCCTCCCTCCTCACATCTGCTTCAGTACCACTTAACTACCTACCAGGCTATTCAATATAAGCCTAGGAGCTGGAGCTGTGGGGGGTCAGACTTAGCTGGTTTAAAACTTAGTTATGTTCTAATTGCAAAAATGGGGATAAGAATATTTGTCAAGGCTTTAATGGGGATCAAATGAACTACCTAGTACATGCCACACACTTAGCAGGGCCCCTGGGCACATAGTAAATGATCAGTAAATACTAACAGTTATTAGGGCTCGCAGAACTAGCCTTGTGTTCAACCCAGCTTTAAGTCTACTTTTGCTACTTTTTAATGCCTAAAACACTTTAGAAAGTCAATAAACTCTCAGCTCTATTACCACCTCAGATAGTTCTTCCAGTTCTCAATTTTGAAATGATGTTGCCTATATGTATTTTTGAAGCCACAATTTATTGAAGTAACTTGGGGCCTTACCTGTGTTTTTAAAAAATGTTTGCATTAGTACAATAGAGCTACACATAATAGTTGGATTCATTTTTACATATTCATAAGTGCATGTAACAAAGTTTGCTCCTTTTTTGCTGGTGGATGGGTATTAGGGATTGAATTCAGGGTCACTCTACCACTGAGACACATCCCCAGCCCTATTTTGTATTTTTATTTAGAGACAGGGTCTGACTGAGTTGCTTAGCACTTCACTTTTGCTGAGACTGGCTTTGAACTTGTGACCCTCCTGCCTCAGCCTCCTGAGCTGCTTGCATTACAGGTGTGCACCATTGCACCTGGTCAAAGTTTACTCCTTTCAGTCCCAGGTACTTCCCCGTTTTCTTCCCTTCTCCCTCTCCCTGTTTGTTTGCCAATAGGCACCTAGGCTGGTTCTATAACTTGGCTATTGTGAATTGCAGTGCTATAAACATGGGTATGCATACATCGCTATGCTATACTGACTTTAGTTCACAAAGGTTAGCCAGCTGAGTTTGGATCAGCATTTCCTTTCTGTTGTCAGTGAACTGCCCTCCACCACAGAGTTCAAACCTCACCAACTGTGAGGCCATCAGGATTCTGACCTGGTTCCTTTCTCACAGGCTTGATGTGAATGGCCTTGTCTCCATTGCTGCCATCTATCTCCTACTCCACACCCTGAGCATCAGACTTGGTTTTGTGATTATAATGCCCTACCTATGTCAAGGTTTGCTCAGTGAATGAGCAAATTCAAGGTAGGTGCAGAAAAAAATGGAGGCAAAATTTGTTTGATGAGCAGAATACTAGTGTTTGGCAAGATAAGCACTTGAAAAGAAAAGCCAGCCAACTCAAATGCTAAAACCTTCTGTTGCAGAAAGGGTCATGGGAAAGGCACCCTGTAGCACTGGAAGGCACGGGGTTTCGGACTCCAGAAGGTTTCTAGTGGGTGGATTGACTTCCGATCCACTCACAGAAGGACTTGAAGTCAGTGCCCCTTCTCCAATTCAATTCTGATGCCCGTCTCATTCTGTAGATGTGTGGCCCTGCCTGAGAAACAAATCATATCCCAACAAGGACCCTGGCTCACCCACCCTTCCTTCCTTCATTAATTCATCTGGGCCAACTACCTCATTCCTCTCAGCAGATTTAAAAAAAAAAAAAATCAAGACCTTCTTAAAGGAAGGTCAAAAGAGCTGCTAAAAGTCTTATAGAGAGTGGGAAGGCCAGGTTAGAGCTTGAGTTTCTCAAACTCCAGACTAGTGTACTGCGATGGTGGGGGGAAGGGGTTGAAGGAAGGGGGAACTCTCAATGCAGTTGAGGTAACTGCCTCAGTTTTGGTGTCCACAGTAGAGTTGATGGTCTGGGAGCCCCACCCCTCACCTTGGTTTGAGTCTTTGGTATGGTGTATCACTTGTTAAAAAAGGGGGGAGCGGTGTGGAGAATATTCCCATCAGAGGCCTTGAGAGGATAGGTAGCAGATACTAAGAAATGAATAATACCCAGCTAAGTAACAGTCTAATGTTGAGACTTCAGTGCAACAGGCAAACCAGCTCTTTGTGCATCGTGGGTCCATGCCTGTGGGCTCTGGCAGAGTGACACAGAGAGGAGAAGTCAGTTGCTATTTTATTGGAGGCACCATGGTAGGATGGGAGGCCAGACTGTCACCATCAGCTCTGCCATGGAAAGGGTGGACATGGGCAGGACCAGAAGGGCATAGGGTCCCATCACAGCCCTTATTCTTGTGGGCAGGAGGGGATGGGTCACCTTAACAGTTCCCACCCCAGCTGTTTCCCAGGCCAGCTTAGGCAGAGCACAGCAGAGCAGCGTAGAGTGCCTGGGACCCAGTGTGCAGGGTTCAGACACCAGCTGCTGCCACTTCTGCTCCTTTTAGTGAATGGCCTGAGGAAGGAGATGGCCTTGGCCTGGTCACTGCCAGTGGGAGCCAGGAATGTGGGTGGGGGAAGGAAGGGTCCTCAGGAAAGGAAGAGCAGGAATAGAGAGAAGGGAATGGGGACATAGGCAAGCTCCCGGGTTGGGGCAGTATTAGCCAAGAGGCGGGTCACAGCCACGTTGGGGTTGCCCTGAGCAGGCTCAAACCACTTCTGGAGACATCTCCCACTGTTCCTGTGCTCAGGGCTTGCCTTGAAGGAGTTTCTCCAAATCTTCTCACACAGGTCAGTTGGGGTGGGGAAGTAATGGGGGAAAGGGTGACAGATGTCCTCTGCAGGGCAGCGGTTCTTTCCTGTGGTGGGTTGAGGTAGACAGCTTACTTCCCACTGCTTCCCCATGTCCCCATCATTTACCCTGGGGTAGGGGAGACACGGGGAGGTTTGCATCTGCACCCAGGTTGGAGAACCCCCAATGGGTCTGCCTTCCTATGGGGCCCTGTCAGTGCCACTCACCCTGACTCCAGTGCCAGCTGCTGTACCAGTTGGATTTGCAGGTATAAGAAGTGCGGCAGTCTGCCCACCACTCCTCACAGTCTTCCCGGCACAGTGGCACCCCCACGATGCGTTCTCCCTGCCCACTGGGCCCCACCTGGGTGCAGGCATAGTGAGAGACAGGAACATGAATAGCAGCAATTTGAAGCCTACTAATAGTATAATGGTACTTGTGCCAGGTACTTATTCCAACTGTACATCCTCCCTTGTAAACTCTCTGAGTACTATTATTTTTACAAATGAGAACAATGAGGCTAAGTGCCTTATCCTAGGCGGACAGCTAGTAGGTAGAGAAGATGGAATTCAAACTCGGGTCCGTCTAATTCACCAAGCCTCCCTTGGTGATAGTCCCTATCCTTCTGTTATCTGACCAGCCTCCCCCATGCCATCCTTCAGAGTCAGAGGCAGCTTCCTCTTCACACCTTTCTCCAACAGAGGCCTCTGGCTCTCCTCTGTTCACAGGGATACAACATTTCCTGCTTCTACCAGTCTCCTGGAGATACCATCATATTACCGAAGGGAAGCTCCAGCTCTTAGTAACAAGGTGTCATATGAATTTATCATCTATTTCCTCACCAGCTGGATCCAGGGCCCCAGGTTAGGGGAACACTGATAGAAGCAGATGGCCTGGATGAAGTGTTTCTGACAGCTTGGGGTCAACAATCCACAGTGAACCAAGGTGAAGTTGTGGAGTGGGGACACCTCAAGGTGGGCTTCCCAGCTTGTGGTGGCTGTGCAGCAGGCATTGTCCTTCCAGGGGATACACTGAAAGTAGAGGAAGAAGTAACAGGCATGGAGAGTAAGAGGCAGGGTGGGTAAGTGTCTAGGGCAGAAGGTGGCAGAGTAAAAATGCACCTTAGGAGAAAGCCTGAGCAACTGGGGTAGCTTGAGGCCAGCAATCCCCACGGAGGAGGAACCTTAATATCTTCAATATTCACCTATAGGGCAGAAGGCCCCTGCACACAGACCTCCCAACCCCAGGCTGCTGCAGTAGCTGCTATAGTCCTCTGGAATATGACTTCTGGGGTTTTCAGTTTCTGAGAGGGCAGCAGAGGTCTTGGGGGAAAAGCAAATAGAGAGGAGACCTCAGAGAATCAAGGTTGCATTGATTCAGAGGGACTCACAGGCTAAATGCCAGCTCTGCTCCTCCTCCCGCATCCCTGTGAATTGGCTTTAAGAGTTTGGGGAGGGAACCATTAAGTCATGTTTCCCCAGGACCTGTTGGTAGGAAGGCTTGTTTTGACCTGTGCTGAACCAGCTCTGGGCCTCTTGGATCACCATCTGAGCCATTCCCCAAGTGGCCAGTGCAGCTCAGAAATGGGAACTTGAGATCACTTTCAAACTAAGGAAATAAAAGATCTGGATTGGTTGGGATCCAGAGACCATCTTGGCATTTGTGTTTCTTCCATGATCTGCCCTCTATCACCCCTGGGCCAAGTCTGGACTTTATACCTCTACATAGAGCTCGTCTTCTGGGCCAGGCTCTCTCTTGTGGTGTTGGGCATTCATGCAAACATTGAGTAGCGTGTCTCTAGCCCAGGTGGGCATGACTGTCCACAATCCTAGCAGAAGTTGCCACCACTGTGCCATGACCTGATGCAGAGAGGAAACTCATGATGCTCATACAATGAATAGGACAACCCACTCCACTTCCTTCACCTGTCAGGCACTGAAGAGTACAGACTCCAAGCCTCCCTCAAGTGGCTGAATTACTGACTGCTCCTAAGACCCTCTGGGGTAACATTATAGAATGTCAGAGCAGATGGAATAATCCTTTGTGGTCTGATACCAACCCCAACCATTGTATTGATGCAGTCCAATAAGGGAGAGAGACAAGCCCAACCCTAAGGGGTAGGCTGGGGTGCATGGTTTCAGCCTTTCCTGCAGGAACTCTCCCCATCCCTCCTCCACTTGGAGTCAGCCTTTCTAACTCTGACATATGGGCTGGGAATTTAGAGCTTTGAAATTGGACCACAGCCAACCCCCAAATGCTGGCTGAGTAATCAAACAAATGCTCAATTACTAGAATCTCCATGGAACCAAAGGGCATGGTGGGATGGGACAGTGTAGCCAATGCAGGCCTTACTCTATCAAGTATCAGCCCTAACTTCAGTCCCTAGGAGGGGTAGATTCTCAGAGCACCTTGCCTTCTCCCTGAATGCCTCTAGCTAGAGTCTTTTCCTTAGAACAGAGGTTCTGCTTCTACCAACATCAACCCATCTCAAACCCATCCTGAGTATAAGGCTGGAGAGCCAGACATGGGGTGTATGCCCAGGATGAGGACTTGAGGAACCTTCTGCAACCAAGCCCAAGCTCAAGCCTCAGGACAGGAAGATGGCTTCATCATCTTGGTGTTTATTGAGCACTGTATTTCCAACTTGGTTCTGTATTGTACTGGCAATTCAAGCACCTAATTGCTAAGTCCCTTTTACTTAGCAATTAGATGATTGAATTGCCAGTACAATACAGAACCAAGCAATTGGTTCTGTATTGTCTTCACAATCCAGGACTCTCTCCTTTCTTGTCCCCAGGCCTGGTAGGAGCCTACCCTGGACCCATGATAATGAAACTAAAAACTGGCCTGAGTTTAGGGCCTCACTCCTACCTCCAGAGCCTACCCTCAAATCTAAACCTTAGGCTGCTCTCTCCACAGCACCAATGCTAAGCTCAAACTTGGCCACCAAGGTTTTTTTTTTTTTTTTTTAATGTTTTAGTTGTTGATGGACCTTTATTTTATTTACTTATTTATATGCGGTGCTGAGAATTGAACCCAGTGACTCACACCTGGGAGGTAAGCGCTCTACCACTGAGCTATGACCCCAGCCCCACCAAGGATTTTTAAAGAGCTAATGTAAAGTGAAGAGAGCACTCTCTTCATACTCACTTTCAATGCAGGAGCCTGCCAGTTGCTCGTCCCACCCCTGAGCTGTGAGAAGGCCAAGGGGAACTCCACCCCTCGCCCATTTATTTCCTGGTCCAGTTCTACAAGATCCAGGTGCAGCAGCAGAATTGCAGGTGTCTCCAACTGAGAAGCCTCTTCTGCCCTTCTGCGGGCCTCTGAGTTTCCCAGCTCCACTTCCTCTAAGAAGCAACACCCTGCGTGGGAGAGGACCAGGTCCAGCTTACCTCTCACCAGCTGGATGACTTTGAGAAAACTACTTAAACACTCTAAGTACCAGTTTTCCCATATGTAAAGGGAGCTATTAAAACATGACTGCTGGGAAAAAGAAAGTTCATGAAAAGGACTTGGCATAGCCCCTGGCACAGAGTAAGTCTTATTGGTTTTAATTCTTCGATTCTCTGAAGCTCTCTCCCTCCCACTACCTCTCAATCCCTCTCCCCTGTGCTGTTCTGCAGTTCTACATGCCCCTCCTCAGCTCTCTTACCTGTGGACTGAGTAACAGTGTCCTCTCACAGACTCCTGCTGGAGAGCAGACCCCTCAGCACACAGGATGAAGAAATGGGGTGCAGGATTGAGGACTGAGAGTTTAAATGTACGACCAAAGCCAAAACAAACACAAAACATTCCTCACAACCCACACAATGGCCTCCATTGGCACACAGGGACTGTTGGCCTGTGAAATATTCTCAGAGTGCTCCATCAGAAATGGAGCCCATATTTTTGCTCATTTCTATGTTCCCTCTCCAAAGGAGAAGTAAACAAAGTCACTGAAGTTTTATTGGTAAATAGGAAATGAAAACAAAACACTGGCAGCATTTTTAACTAAAGAAAATAGAGCACAGTCTGTTGTTGAACCACACAGACGATGTGCAAAACGTGTTAATCATCATGTTGGAAAATGACATTTTCCACATCTGGGTTATCACAGCCCAACTACTGAGCAATAATGAGGACCAGGCACAGGGCTGGTGCCATCTGTACACAGTCTGGCTTACCACTTGCCACCACCTCTAGCCTCAACATCCTCCCCATTCTAGATGTGGGGAAACTGAGGCTCAGCTAGGGAGTATGGCAGAGGTAGGCTCTGAACTCAGGGATTGTGATTTCATATCTGATGCCTAAGGCCCAGCTGGAGGTAGTGCCAAAACAGTAGTACTATCTAGGTCTCATATCTGCTTTTTTAAAAGTTAGATGCCATAATCAGATTGTGGATGTGTGTGTTGGGAGGTGTGTATGATTTTCTGGGGGGAGAGCGATGATTACCAACCCAACATCTATATCCTGCCATAAGCACATCTGGGAGTCTCCTCCTTGGGATCAGAAAGCAAATGGTAACAGCATTTCTGCAGCATGGGTCTCTTCTCAGGGCACCCACTGGAGAGGGCAGAAGCAGGCACTCACATCTGTTCAGCTCCTCACAAATATTCAGGGAGTGCTAAACCTTGAAGAGTAAAAGATTTGAGGTTGAATATTAAGCTGAAAATGGCTGTGGATGTGGCAAGGACAAGAATCCAGAAATGAGTCACAAAAGTAATTACTGAAGTGGAAAACTGTCCTTCAGATGGAGGGAAGAAGGACAGGAAGAACTCGCTAGCAGTCTCTAGGACAAAGCTGTAGGAAATGAGCTGAAATTACAGCCAGCGCAGATGCAGGTGGAGGGAGGAGGAGGAGGCTGCCTTTCAGAACCACGAGGCTGGCCAGCGGCATCTGCTCCCTAGAGAGGCAGTTTGAAGCCCTTGAGCAAAGCTCATTTTGCCTTATTGTGACTGAGTTTTCCAAAGAAATCTGTTTCCTGACTGAAAGCTGATAAATCAGAGCTGGCTGTGGATGGAGCCATTTGAAGCAGTCGATCCAAAACAATTTCATTGTACAACAAAAACAACAACAGCAAAACGACATTTAGATAGCCAAGGGAAGAGGCACAGCACTGTTCAGGGTATTCTGATGTGTTGAGAGGGTGGAATGGATGGAGCCATTCCACCCCCACTCTGATTTGGGACCCTGGGGGATACCGGGCAGTGATGACTCTCTTTCCTTTCCCATCATGAGGTCACCTACTGGGCTGAAGTCCACTGAGTTCAAGAACAGACTAAGACAGCAAAGAATCAACATCAGAAATCTCCTGCAGATTTGAAGTCAGAGGTCGGCTGAGGGTTTATTGGTGACTCAGACATTTTAGCCTTATGAATCCTTCTTACCCCCCCCCCAAATCAGTGACCATCCATGTTTGAGCTCTTAATTAGTTTGTAGCGAGGGCAGTAAAATAGGGGTGTTATTTATTCTTATTTCTTTCTTCCCTCTATGTCCATCTAAATGCCAGAACTGTTGATAATTTTCTGAAGCCAAGTTCTTTCGTCCCTTTTGTTGCTTGCCCCTCTGTCAGGTTATGATCAGTTCTTCCCTCAGTGACTGCAACAACCTTCTAACTGGCTCCCTTGCTCCTTCCCACAGCTTTATCCATGCAATAGCCAGAATGATCTAATTTCCCAGTATTTTATTATGAAAGTTTTCAAGCACAAGGAAAGTTGAGAGAATTTGACAATGAATACCCACATAACTACCACTTTGATTTTACCCTTACCATTTTACTTTCTTTATTATCTGTTGAACTAACCATCCATCTTTGGTGGAGGTTGAGCAATCAATCTTATTTGCACTTCAAAGGGAATGGCAAACATCAATATACCTCTTTCTAAATAATCCACTCATGCATATCATTAATCAGAGTTCAATATTTGTTTGAAGTCTGTTTTTTTCCAGAATGATATTTTTAAAATATAAAAATATTTACTATACCTCCCTATTTAAAATCCTTGTAGACGTTGAGATGAACCTCAAATCCTTGACATGGGCATGGACCATTTTTAATTTAGTCCCTATTTACTCTTCTATCTGAATCGGTTTTCTTGTCTTTTGTCTACACTTGGTTAACCCTGATGTCTGCCTCGCTCCGTATCAGTGGCTTCTTAACTCCCTCATAGCCTGCCCGGTGTCTGATAATTCCTACATATCCTTCAACTCTTGTAAAGGACAGTGCCCCTGATGGAAGCTTGTGTGGTCCCCCAGGGGCTGGTGAGATGTTCTCTTGGGGTCTTAGTCCTGCTACCCTCACTGATCCTTGCTGCTGGGAATGAGTGCTAGAGCCTCGCCCTGAGTCTCCTGTCTATGTGGATGGGTGAAGACACAACCTGGCCAAGATTGGATATCCGTAAATGTTTGTTGAGCAAACAAAAAGAAATACCTGAGTAAAATAAAATGACATTTCTTTCCCCTGGAGGATTGAACCCAGCTAAGCTATATTAAACCACTAAGCTACATCTCTAGCCCTTTTATTTTTTATTTTGAGACAGGGTCTCACTGTTTCCTAGGCTGGCCTTAAATTTGCAATCCTCCTGCCTCAGTTTCTGAAGTTGCTGGGATTATAGGCATACACCACTGCATTCAGCTAAGATGGTATTTCTTAAAACAGACGAGGAATAACCATACCTTGTCTGTCTCTCCTCCCTTCTGTCTTCTTTCCTTCCTTTTTTTCTCCTTTATTCTATCCTCATCATCCTTTTCCCCTCTAGTCTCAAGTGATTTTTCTCTTCTCTTATCCTCTCTCCGTCCTCTTCCCTCTTTCTCCTCTGTCTGCCTTCCTTCTCTCTCCTCCTGATCATTCTCCCCTCTAGTTCATCTTGACTGTTCCCATCCCTCTTGCTTTTTCTCTCCCCTCCTCTGCCTCCTTTCCCTTTCTCCTCCACCCCACCCGACATCCCTGTTCCTTGCAATCTTCTCTCTCACCTCCTTGCTTTCAGACAGGAGCATCTTGAGACTCTGGTGATTGCTGTGAGATTTCAGGGTGTTAATGCTGGGGCCTTTCATCACCACTTGAAGGAGTCTGCTTTGTAGGACTAATCACAACACAGAAATGAGTGTGAAGCCTCTTAGGTGTTGGAGAGGGTCCAAGTAAGGAAGAACAGAAAAACATCAAAGTTCTATGGGGAAGACATTAACTGAAAATTAGAGACAGGAGAAATCTATGCCACACAGAACAAATCTCTTTTCTCTCCTGCTTATTTTCTTCTCGTGGTCAATGGTGCCTTCTGTCTTCATCACACTTTCCCTGTTGCTAATGTCCCATTGTTATATTCAAACCAGGATGCTGCCGCACCTACTACATAGTGTAAATGTAAGTAAGGTTTGCACGCAGTTCTTCAATGCAGCGCTCTTCTCAATGTTTTCAATGTGTCCAGATCCCTCCCTGGAGCTGTCCCTTTGACCCATTTCTCACCAGCTACTGAACTGTATTCTTCTTCCCAGCCATGCTGCCTGAAGACCTGTGTACATTCATCGTGGCTCCTCTGTGCCACCTCACTTTTTCCCAAACATTGCTGCCCAGCTTCTACACACCATTCCATGGAATCCACTCTTGCCAAATTCAGCAGCCATCTCCAAATTGTTTGAGCCAATGGACAATGTTCATCTATAACTTACTTGACCTTCAAGCTGTCTCTGACCAAGGTTACCCCTGCCTTTTTGAAACTAGCCTCTTCTTTGATTCCCAGAGCTCCACTTTGTCCTGGTCTTCCCTCTCCATCTCACTTATTCCTTGTCAGCCTTCTTGGGAGGCTCTATTTCTTCCTTGCCATTTAAGCAAATTTTTGAGTTCTATCTTTGGGCCTCTTCCCTTTCTTGGGTCATATAACCTTCCTCACTTCCTTGATCATCTTCATATGAGTACTCCTAAATCTCTCCCTCCAGTCCTGACCTGTACGATTATGTATCTACGTGTCCCTAGAGATATCTCACTTGTTCTTCTCACAGGCTCCGTCCGTGGTCCTCACTATTCTTGTCTCCCCATTCAATCTGCTTGTCTATGCTGGTCAACAGGACACCTTTCCCTGCAGTCACCCAAGTCAAAAGGCTGAAGTTATTCTGGACGCCTCTTTCTCTCCCACTTCATGTAAGAGCTTTAACACGACATGTGAAGCTCTTTATGGTTACTACTGGTTACCACAGAAACCTCCTCCCTCCATTCCCATCCTTGCCCTACAAACAAGTTATACCAATCTACTTGCTGCCCTCTGTATGAGTCACTGCTCTGCACCTCTGCACCCGCAGCTCCATCTGTCAGAATAATTTTACCTGGCTGCTCATCTGTAGGTTTCACTGAGGCACCAACATCTCAAGAAAGCCTACTTTTGTTCCTCCCTTTAGTGTCACTTCTGTGGACTCTCATGGCGTCCTGTACTTCTTTTTAGAATTGCCTTTATTAGAAGGTGGTATATTTTCTGCATATTTGCTGCCCCCACCCTTAGACTCTGAGTTCCTTGAGGGTGACTTTTTCTTATCCTTCTGTTACCAACCTCCACCTGACACAGTTTATGGTACATAGAAGGGCCTCTAATGTTTGAATAAATGAGTGAGTGAGTGAATGAGAGACCAAGTGAATGGAATGTGCCTGGTGCAACAATCCACAGGGCCTGAACCTGTCGTAGAACCCAGTACTTTTTCCTTATAGTCCAGTTTGCAGCAAATATCACATTCTGCCAGCCTAATATTCTTAACATTGAAAGTGTGTTTGGGCTGGGGCTGGGGCTCTTCCATAGCACACTTGCCTAGCATGTGTGAGGCACTGGGTTCGATTCTCAGCACCACATATAAATAAAAAAAATAAAAATAAAAATATATTTTAAAAACAAGTGTGTTTGGACAAGGCACAAACATACACAACAGCTCCTCTCAGAAACATTCCTACATATCATCTTTTAGACTAGTATAATCTTACCTGGCTATAACACATATAGCCCAGTGGCCTTATCCAGTCAAGGCCATCCAGAGCATGACTCTTGGTACCACTGTATCTTCCCTTCATCTGCCCTATTCCACCATCCAAAAGATGTGAGTCAGGGCTGGTTAGCCTTAGAATTGTAACCATAATCCTGTCCTTCCAGTGTAAGTAAGAGTCAGGGTTCCACACTTCAGCTAAACTGAGTTATCCTGAATACTTTCAACTCTCTGTGATAATTTTTGCTCCAGGTTTTCACAAATGTTGGTTTCTTTCCTTTGGGACCTCCCCTCCTCCAACATCCTTAAAACACAAAGTGCTTTCTTTTAGCTGATTTCTTAATTTCTACACCTCAGTTTAGAGATACTCATACTCAAGGAGATCCTGGGCTAGGATTCCTGCTGCTACTCTCATAGCCTTTGGGCTTCCTTTATAATAACACTAGTCACACACTATTCTAGAATTTCCTGTTAGCAAGTGTTCTGTACTAGTCTGCATACCCCTGGGCAAGTAGAGACTGTGTGTCTCATTTCATGTGGTAGGCATTCAGCAGATATTTGTTAAGTGGATGAATGGTTATTTTTTTGTAAGAAAGATTCTTTCCTGTGATTCATTTTTACTTAGAAATATACCAGGAAAAATTCTGGGAAACCTTGAGTTTTTTTGTGTGTGTGTAAGTTCACAGTTACAAGTGTAATATACATGTGTGATGTGCAAGCCTGTGGATTTCTGCCCTTTTAAAAATTGTTTATCTGCCCTTCATTTCCTTCTCACCTATTACTAGAGGGTCCATGCCTGGAAGGTCTTGCTGGGCTCATCTTCCTGACTCCCCACAGTTGTGTAAACCAGGAGACTTGGCAAATGTGTTTGGTGAATTGTTTTTCTCTTAGACATACATACAATTTCAAGTTTGAAAAACGGAATCAGACAGTATGTTTTATCAACAATAAGATTCAATATGCATCCTTCTAGATTTCTTTTAGTCTTTTATGTCTTTTTCTTACATTGAAAAAATGTCTGGCAAATCTCACAGAAGAATTGGAAGGTCCACAGTGTATTTTGTGGTTTATAGAAAGAAAATAGTGGAAAATAACTTATTTGGTGGTGATAAATATTTGAATGTATCTATGTGCTTACAAATGAAAAGAGAAGAAAATCAACTTTCAAAAGATTGTGGGTGAATAGCCTTGTAATGCAATGGTTAAACAGTTGCCATTTCTAGAAAAGTAAATTTTGTGCATCTTCAGTGACCTCTGTTGTAGACCAATGGGATGTAACATTTTGTGATGCTCTTGAATCACTTTCTGTTTACATAAGACTTAAATCTCTGAAAAATATTAATGGGGATTATAAATATTCAAGAACTCCCATTTGCAAAACTAGATTTTAATTTGTTCAGTGTCCCTCATATTTGAACTGATGATTCTTTCTTTCTTTCTTTCTTTTTTTAATCAAAGCTTGTGGTATTTCTGGTTCCCATGGAAACTGGGGCTTCAGAGGAATTGAGGCATCTTGCTGTACTATTCTTAAAGACAAAGTAACGCATTCTCAGAAGTGTGGAAAGTCTGTAGCTTCTCCGAATTTCCTGGCATGGTGGCCTCTTTGAATTGGGAAGAATTTTCCTGGGGCTGTCTCTATTGAAGAATGGGTTATTTGTATGGAGTGAAATAACCTAAGGCATGGATGTGGCTGTTCTGAGAGCTGTGGTTGTACCCATGCCAGGCAAATGGAGAGGGTGACTTTGATTTCTCAAGTGTGTACTCTATTGCAGGCCTGTACAACCCTCAACAGATCTCATCTTCTTGATTGTCTTCTAGTTAAGGGCAAAGATTGTCTTGTGAACATGTACATATTCAACATAGTTTAAATTGATAGATGAATGATTGCTGAATGAATGGATGACCAAACAACCTTGCACAGGTATTAGAAACCCATTTTACATATGACCTTTGAGGGATTAAATAAATTGGTCAGTTTTATCTCTTTATCATCAAACATAAGATGTGTTAGTAATACTTAAATTTTTATCATGGTATTTAAGCTACAAGATATCAAAGGGAAAGAGTGAACATCACCCAAGGATTTGCATCCTCTCCTGGGGAAGAGATTGGAATGTTTTCAGCGGTACATAGGATACAGCAGGATAGTTATGTCATGTTAGGAGGAAGCATACCTTTGCTGTCAATATTGGATAAGTATGGTTGAAGGAGGTGTGTATGTGCTCCATGTTGACCAGGATGATCAGTTTTATGTATATAATTGTCTGGGCTCTTGTCTCATTGTTCAAAAAACTGTAATCTAGACGTTGCTATGAAGGTATTTTGTGTATCTTTATTTTTAAAGTCTATAATCAGTGGTGAGCAATATAGGATTTGTGTTCTAGTCTATCTACCTAAAGTCTAGTTCTTCCTATTCTACATTAAAGAGGAAAAAAGTCTATGAATTATTTTTCTTGCACCTAAATCTAATTAAATTCTTGGGCTGGGGCGTAGCTCAATGGTAGAATGTGTGTGCTTTGCATGCATGACCCCTGGGTTAGACCTGTGGCTTAGGAGAAAGAAAGAAAGAAAGGAAGGAAGGAAGGAAGGAAGGAAGGAAGGAAGGAAGGAAGGAAGGAAGGAAGGAAGGAAGGAAGGAAGGAAGGAAGGAAGGACATCTGCCCTATGGTTGGCACTAGGCCAAGTATGTCACTTAGGCTATCACACAACAACTCTAAATACCACCACCAACTATGGTCATGAAACAGCTGGGGTTTAGAATACTTCTCTTTTTTGCTTAACTTATTCCTGCACCATTCCCTAAAAGCATATTCCCTAAAGGTCTGGTCTCCAAAACAACAGCTTCTTTCTATGACCAAAAGATTTGGGAAACACACATGCTATTGCTACCTCTGAAAGGAGTCCTGCAGGAAAGAAATGTCTTAAACTTTATTTAACCCAGCATTTTCAGACATTTGCCTACAGCAGCTCTTTTGTTTATTATGCCATTGACATCATGGCATGACTGTTCTGTCAACTGTAGCTGGGAAAATGCTGGCCTGTTAAGTGGCATTGCCATCAGCTTTACAGAAATATCTGTGAGCAGGTGCCCAGACAAAATTGAGCATCCAGGTCATGACTATCACCTAGATAATAGTTTACATTTGTTTATATTATATATTTGTTAAAGAAAAACGTATGTGGGCTGAATTTCTCTTTTTATTGTATTTTATTTTATTTATTCTAATTAGTTATATATGACAGCAGAATGCAATTCAATTCATATTACATATATAGAGCACAATTTTTCATGTCTCTAGTTGAACACAAAGTATCGCCACACCATTGGTGTTTTCATACATGTACTTAGGGTAATGATGTCTGTCTTATTCCACTGTCTTTCCTATCCCCATTTCCCCTTCCCCTCCCTCCCCTTTGCCCTATCTAAAGTTCATCTATCCTCCCATGCTCCCTTTACCATCCCTATTATGAATCAGCATCCTTATATCAAAGAAGACAATTGGCATTTGTTTTTTTGGGATTGGCTTACTTCACTTAGCATTATATTCTCCAACTCCACCCATTTACCTGCAAATACCATGATTTTATTCTCTTTAATGCTGAATAGTATTCCATTGTGTATATATACCACATTTTTTTAACCCATTCATCTACTGAAGGGCATCTAGGTTGGCTCTACAATTCAACTATTGTGAATTGTGCTGCAGTAAACATTGATGTGGCTTTGTCCCTGTAGTATGCTGTTTTTAAGTCCTTTGGGTATAAACCAAGGAGTGGGATAGCTGGGTCAAATGGTGGTTTCATTTCCAGTCTTCCAAGGAATCTTCATACTGCTTTCCAGTTGAGTTGCACCAATTTGCAGTCCCACCTGCAATGAATGAGTGTGCCCTTTTCCCCACATCCTCGCCAACACTTATTGTTGTTTGTATTCTTAATAGCTGTTGTTTTGATTGGAGTGAGATGAAATCTTAGAGTAGTTTTGATTTGCATTTCTCTAATTGCTAGAGATGTTGAACATGTTTTCATATATTTGTTGACTAATTGTATATCATCTTCTGAGAAGTGTCTGTTCAGTTCTTTGACCCATCTGTTGATTGGATTGTTTGTTTTTTGTGTGTTTGTTAATTTCATAACTATGTATAGTTAGATTGCACCAATTAAAAAAGAACAGAAAATGTCATCATCTTTTAAAATTTACTTTGATGAAATTTTCTTTTATTTTTTAATTGGTGCATTCTAATTGTACATAGTTGTGAAATTCATTGTTTCATATTTATATATGCACACAATGTAATAATTTAGTCAATTTTGATTCCCAGTTTTTCCCCTTTTCCTCCCCTCCTCCATTTCTTTCTAGAGGTGCCTTTTTTTTCCCCCATTAGCTACATGTCAGATTCTATTGACGGCAATTCTTGCATCTGTTGGCAGAATTAGCTAGAAGACCACTCAATTCTTTTAATTCTTTTTTAGATTTTTTTTCTTGTGCCATTTCGATTCTGTCCTTATTTCCTTTTTCATATATTTTAAAATTGTTTTCTTAGTGGTAATGAAGATCCAATTAACAACCTAAATCTCTAACAATTTGGTTTGAATTGATATCAACTCTCTGCTCCTGTACAGCTCTACCTCTACCTTTACGATTTTCTTTCTTTCCTTTTTTTTTTTTTTTTTTTTTTTTTTTGTGGTGCTATGAATTGAACCCAGGGCCTTATGTATGTGAGGCAAGCAGTTTACCAACTGAGCCACATCCCCAGCCCCAAGCCTTTGTGTTGTTATTGTTATCCATTACATCTGTATGTATTGTATAACCATTAACATAAGTTTATAAATATTTTTCTGCACTTGTATTTTAAATAATGAGAGAAAAGAGGATATGTGATCCCAAAATACAATAATTCTGGCTTTCACATTTACCTGTGTAGTTACTGTGACTGGTGTTATTTATTTCTTCATATAGTTTTGACTAACTGTCTAATATCCTTTCACTGTATCCTGAAAGACTCCCTTTAACATTTTTGTATGACAAGTCTGCTAACAATAAACTCTGTTTTGGTTTATTTGGCAATCCATAATTTACCTTTAATTTTTGAATAACACCTTTGACAAATCTAAAATAGCTTTTTTATAATTTTATTTTTCTTTTAGTGCTTTAAATGTGTCACCTCACTGCCTTCTAGCGCCCATGGTTTCTGATGAGAAATCAGGTGTTAATTTTATAGAAGATTACTTGTACCTGACTAGATAATTCCCCTACTAATTTCGAGTTTGTCTTTGTCTTTTTTAATTTTATTTTTTGATAGTTTAATTACAATTCATCTCTATATAGATGTCTTTGAGTCTACTACTTGGAGTTCATTAAACTTCTTGGATATGTTTTTTGATTTGGTAGCAGGAATTGAACTCAGAGGCACCTGACCACTGGGCCACATCCCCAGCCCTATTTTGTATTTTATTTACAGACAGGATCTCACTGAGTTGCTTAGCTCCTTGCTTTTTGCTGAGACTGGCTTTGAACTTGTGATCCTCCTGCCTCAGCCTCCTGAGCTGCTGGGATTACAGGCGTGCACCACCATGCCCTGCTTTGGATATGCTGATTTGTGTTTTTCATCAAAATTGGGATGTTTGGGCCATGATTTCTTCAAATGTTTTTTTTTCTACCTCTTTTTTCTCTTTTCCTTCTAGAATGCTTCTTGGTATGCTTCATGTTGTCCCATGGGTTCCTTAGACTCTGTTCAGTTACTCATTACTTTTTCAGTCTGGAATATTTTAATGGACCATTCTTCAAGTTACTGACTCTTCTGCCTGATAAAATCTGCAATTGAACACCTTTAGTGAAGCTTCATTTTAGTTATTGTTTTAGTCAGCTTGTTGTGACCAAAAGGCCCAACAAGAACAATTTTAGAGGAGGAAAATTTTATTTGGGACTCATGGTTTCAGAGGTCTCAGTCCATAGCTCTAGGTCTGGCATCTGGAGCACATTCATCATGATGTTCTCTCCCAAGGGCTTGTGTAGCTCCACCCCTATAGCTTTGCTGACTGCAACCCACATAGCCTCTCTCTTTGCTTGTTTCTGCTTGATTCCTGCAGCTTTCCTCAGCAGACATCCCACATTATTGGCATTTCTTAATTTGTAACATGAGGTCGGTGTGTGTGTGGGGAGTTCCTCCACATCTGAGAAGTCTTCTCACATCTCCATAAATTCCTGGAAATAAAATATACTTTGCATAATAGCAATCTGTAGATTACTTCTGACCTGGGAGTATTAATGTTTTTATGTCTTTGTTGCTATAACATAAAAAATGTAGTACATTTAAATAATTTTTATGTTTGAATTAGTAGTTCTTTCTAGTCCCTACTTCATAATATTGCTTTGGGATTTAAAATTTTACGATAAGAAAAATGCTCAGAATAACATCTGGCACAAAGTAAACATAATGAAATTTTTTGCTCATTTTGTTATTGATGCCTTATAAATTATACATGTATTTTGCTTATTATTTAAGATTGAACTTTTATAGATTTTCCTTTTCCTATTTATCAATCTATCTGTCTGTCTATCTATCTATCTATCTATCTCTTTGCATTCAGTTTACCAAATTCTTTCACTAAATGGAAAAAGCCAGTCAATTCTCTCAAGAGAGGGAAAAATCTCATTCTGGAAGGTTTCTCTAGTGTTCTTTGAAATGCCCTTGCATTGGTCACCTGGCACACTTTATTAAAACGAAGATTTCCAGGCTTGCACCCGTACTTGTGTGCTCTCTCTCTTTATATATATAGAAAGAGACTATATATATATATATATATATATATACTTTCTATATATATTATATATATATATATTCATATATATGTATGTATATATACATACGGAATTGAAGTCAGAGATGCTCTATCATTGAGTTACATCTCCTGCCCTTTTAAATTTCATTTTGAGATAGAATCTTGTTAAGTTGCCCAAGTTAGCCTTGAACTTGTGATCTTTCTGCCTCAGCCTCCTGAATAACTGAGATTACAGGTATGCACAACCACATCTGGAATCTTCTTTCCTTTAGCACCTTAAATATGTCATTCCATGCTTTCTGGCCTCCATGTTTTATGATGAAAAATTAGCCTAAGACTCCTCATCTTCTAACATGCTCCCCCAGGTAGGACATGAAAGTTTAGAGAATGACTTCTTTGAAGGGACTTAACTTCATCTTGCCTTTCAGTTACTAGAAGACAATTCAGGGAGGGTTTCCTACTATCACTGTCCTCTCATTCTCTTCCTCCCAATGAATGCTCTTACTGATGAGTGATTGAAAAAAATTCTTTGATAGAGTCTAATATTTCACTAATACATATTTTCCTTGGTGAAAAGCCAGACATTTCTTCCTTCCACCTTCATAGGCCTTGGTTTCTCAGTTTGTGAAGCAAGAGAGCACACTAGCAGTCAGCTTCTTTCCTTTATCAGTCTTGTCTTCACCCTGTGATGAGCACCAATTGCTTTACCTGCCCAGATGTTCACCTACTTTCAACTTGAGAATCCCTTCCTCAAGGTCTGCTCTTCTCTCAATGAAGCTCCTTCTTTTCTTTTAGGGTCCACACCTTGCCATGATTGTTTGGTTATAGGGATGAGGTCTAGACCCACTCTGTACCAATGAGGTCCTTCCCTGAATTTTTAAATATGGTATCAAATATGTCAGGTTAGTCTCCATTTGGTCTGCCATGGACTATTCCTTTGTGTCCTCCTAAAATTCATATGTTTAAGTCTAAATCTTCAATATTATGGAATTTACATGTGGTATCTTTGAAAATTAATTAGGTCAGGAATGTCAAAACCTCATGGGGGATTCCTGCCCTCATAATAAGAGACATGAAGGTTCATTCTCTTGCTTTGCTCCCTTTAATTTGACGTTAATGAGAAGACAACCACCTGCAAACTCATAAGAGGGCCCTTGCAAGAACCTGATCATGCTGGCACTCCTATCAGACTTTCCAGCTGCCAGACTGTGAGTATTAAATTCCTGTTGTTGAAGACACCCAGTCTACGGTACTCTGTTAACGGCATCCTGAATTGACCAAGATAGATGCCATACCTAAAACTATGTTCACATCTTTTGCCATATAGAAAATTTTAATTTGCATGAGAGAAAATGTGATGAGAAAGATTGGAACAGAGCAGAGCACTGATATGATCAGGGGAAAAGAATCCTGGCACTATTTTTTCCCCAAGTTTTTTTTTTTCTGAAGACCCTGACTTTCACAATTCTTTCATGGGGCACAATACTTCAAATAATGTTTTTTCCCCACCATATTTTAAGTTGGATTTCTGCCAATTGTATTCAAAGGATTACTAATATCTAAACTTCCTTTGATTTTTTTTCTCTCTCCCTGGAAGTGTGATTATCTCTTTTTATAAAATTTGGAGTATAAGCCACCACTAGGGAGAAGAATAGAAAATTGCTTTAAGTGGTAGCCTGCATAGCCCAGTATGAGGTCCACTTGAATCCCAGAGGGGCAAGACTGCTGTTATCTGAGACTTTTTATCTCTAGGACTATAGAAATCAAGAAGATAAAATCAAGATAAAGAGGAGGAAGATATGGAGATCATCTGTGCTAAAATATGTTTTCTAATTAGAGAAAGATTCATTTAACACCTATTTATTGAGAATATTATCATGTACTCTGTCCTGGACTAAATCATCAACAATGTTTCCTACTCTGTAGCATTTTTGTAGTTCAGCTGCCTTCCTTTGGCTTGGAATCATACCTAAGGAAGCCAAAGTCTGCAATGTTGATGTCATGCTTCCAAAATAAAGTAGTCTAAGGCCTTGCTCAATGTCTTGATGAATCAAAAGGTTAGGAGAACAGTTTTAAACTATTCTCTCCTCCTCTTTCTCCTTCTTCTTCTTTTCTCTCCCCTTTTCTCCCTTTCTCTTGTAGACAGCTTCTCTCAAACTCTTGCCTCCCTTTTACTGAGGCCCTCCAAACTTATAAGCTCAATCTGTATAGGTTTTATTTATTATCTTGCTTCTTCCTCAATTTTCTATTTTTCCCACTTCCCCATAACTTTCTGCCAGTTCAGAGATAAAGATAGCTTGTTCAGGGCTGGGGCTCCGGCTCAGTGGTAGATCAGTTGCCTTGCACTGTGAGGCACTGGGTTCAATTCTCAGCACCACATAAAAATAAATAAAGATGTTGTGTCCATCTACAACTAAAAAATATTTTAAAAAGATATCTGTTTGTCCAATTTCTCTTGTTATTCTCATTATCTGTCATTCTACTCTGAATAATACTGCCTCAGTGGCCAATGGGCAAAACCACTTGTCCTGGCAGGTGGTGGTATGAGAGAGGTGGTGAATATGCCACAACTGGTGCTGGCTGAGTCACTTGCCATATAAGAGAGGTCAAGGCTTGTATTTGAATTTAGGTCTGTACAGGTGAGCCCCAGACACAACTCAAAAAATCTTCTGCACAGGTTTATAAACACACCATACTGATCCAGGCAAAACCTATAGACCTTGGGGCCTATTTCCCTGCCCAGCTAGGACTTTGAGAAATATGAGTGATGTAGTGTTGTTTCCTTTTGGCTTGAAGAATTATTTGCTAAATAGCAAGCTTTTTGTTTGCTCCTTATTGCTGAAGAGCTATTACAGAAAATGTCAAGTACTCCGTCTTTCTCCAAGACTGGCTGCCAAAATTAACAAGAGATTTTAGCCTAAATATTCAGCAGTTACAAGAACCTCCTCTTCTCAACTCTGTTTCTCATGAATCCTCCCCAACATCCCCTTTCTCTCTAGAGGAGTGTGGAGTTGGAGAAATGTGGATTCCAATTTCCACCTGCATTTATTCATTTATTTTAACATTTCATGAATTTCATCTATGAACCAAATTGTTTTAGGCACTAAGAATAAAAGAAGGGAATACCTTCTCCCACAGTATGTATATTCCACTAGGAGGAGCCTCAGACAATTAAATAAATAAATAAGAAAAGGGTAGATTATGATATAGAATGAAGAAATTAAAAGGCTGATGCCATAACAAATTTTAGGGTTTGCAGTTACTTCCATTTGGGTGGTCAAGAAAGTTTTCTTGGGAGGTGATACTTGAATTTAGTGATAAGAAGGACTCAATTCTGTGATGATCTGAGAGAAGAATCAGAATCTACTATGTACAAAACCCTGTGCTAGATACATTGAGAGGCAGAGAGTTGACTGAGACAAATCTCCAAGCCTCCAGAGATTAAAACAAGATATCAAAAATCAGTAAGTGATGAGACTAAAAAGAAAGGTATAAATGCAGCACCTGGATGGGGGGGGAGGTGGCTCTTGCCCTACTTATCTTCCTTGAGAATGACATGTCCCAATGTGAGAAGCAGCATAAAATCACAAAAGACCACAGAACCAGATACATAGGTTTTGAAACAGAATACTTGTTCCATTGGCTTATGATAACATAAAAACTGCAAAAATATTATCTTTCCAGAAAATAAAAGCAAAGAAATGTGAAATGGCACTTGGACAGGTTTTAGTCAATGACACTGCAGTAACACCATCTGCCATCACTGCCCTGCAGTGTTTGTGGGGAGTGGTTCCTCTCCCTTGGCTTCTTGTCTCCTTGTGGATGGACATCAGTCACATGGCCACACCCTCTCATTCAAATGCCCCAGTGGAAGGGTGGTGACTTTGAGATGAGGGGCTGGGTATATGTGGTCAGCCCCACTGGCTTCCTTCTTGGGGTGTCTGCTCAGCATTATGGTTTGTGCTTTCTCACTGTAAGGTTTTCATGGGCAGGTTCTACTCAGAATGCTTACAATTGTTTAGTATTTCTTGGGTTAAGAACTGTTTAGGGTTTGCTATTAGGAAGCCACATTTTCCAGTATTTATTGTGTTAGTTATTAAAAACAAAAGAAAAAATAGCATTTGAATGTCCATCTACCTCACTTCTTCTCTGATTCTCAGTGATTCCCAACTCACATGGAAAAAAAGTAATGCTATTTATTTTATTCAAAAAAGTTTTTAGTTATAATTGGATATAATACCTTTATTTACTTATTGTTATGTGGTACCGAGGATCAAACCCAGCACCTTGCACATGCTAGGCAAGCACTCTACTGCTAAGTCACAACCCCAGCCCCAGTAATGCTATTTATTTAGCCTATCTTAGACCTTTACAAAAATTTATGCTTTTGCCAACAAGATCATATATGTCCACATTGGACTCAAGTCCTTCTAGTTTTGTATTAATTAACATGTAAATGTCTTACCATTCTTATTTTGATATCTTAGTCATGGCTGGTTATGGTTTATTTCTTGGGAGTGGCATTTATTTGAAAATTATGTCAAAAGAGTGTTTCTTCCCCTTTAGTGGCAGTGTGTTAGTGTCTGAGGTAAGGAGAAATAGTTCTGACTTAGAGCAGTGTTTTTCAAGGTATAGATCTAAGCCCACTAGTCAACCAAAATATCAGCTTAATGGGTCATGATAGCATTATGATCAACAGCATAGAAAAGAAATAGTCAGAATATACCACACACAGAGGATTGTTTTATGAAAAAAAAATTAGTTATTTTTGTGTCATGAGAAAGAATTGGGTCACAACAGAAGTGTTTTGTGGCAAAGCCTACCTAGTTGTTTACCAATGCAAATGCAGATAAGCAGCATTGCATAGCTGCTTTTTTTCTTAGGATGTTTACATGCCTATGACTGCTTATCAGTAGAGGTGATGAATACTGCTTCTAGATCTGGCCAAACCCCATCACATGGTCCTCCACTCTTTCTCTTCCTGAATACCACCTAGAGGCTGGACCCTGAGCCCAGCAAAACCATGGGAACCATGTGTGGCATCCTGAATGACTAACCCTCCCACCCATTGCACCAAAGGGACTCTAGGATCATGAGAGGGAAAATACTTCTGATATGTTTCAGATACTCATGTTTGTGGTGGTTTACCTGTTAGATCAGATAACGTTACTCAACAAGTAGATATTTCTGACTGTTTAATAGCCACTGTTAAACCATTAATGTTTAGGACCCTGGACAGTACTACACCCCCATCAACCACTCCCAGGAAGCAGGAACTATTAGGGCAAGGCTGCAAATTGTGTGTGGCAAAGCCACTGGTAGGTCTTTTACTATGTTGCTCTTAAGATCTCAAAGGAGCCACATTTTGTTGAGAGGAAAGGATACAGGGACCTTTGATGTGTTGATTTTGCACAGTCAAGATGAAAAATGCTAAGGCACTTCAAGTTGGAAACCAGCATGAACAACAAATAGAAGCATAGGATTAAAGAAACCAAGTACATTCGGTGACAGTGAGCCAATTCATACAGAAGGAGAATAAAGTTTCTTTACCTTAAATGGGAGATATCACATTTCATATAGATAAGAAAACTAAAGCACTGAGGGATCAAACCACTTTCCTAAGATCTCATTGCTAGTTAACTGAAAAGCCAGGGTTGAACCTAGACAGCATGAGGTTGCATTCTGGGCTGATAGTTGTATGACCTGGAAGGAAGGCTTTCCATTGTGAACAGCCTCTGCACCATGCTAAACTTTGTAAACAGTGGTTTTAGGTTTCCAGGAAATGAGGACTGCTACTGGGATTCAGATGGTTTAAATCCATTTTTGTGTTAATATACTTTTAATTAGTTCATAAATTTTCATATATACTTAGGAGGCAACCTGGTACAGGGTAGAAGTTACAAAACACTTTCTTGAAGACAGTCTTTCCTTCAAATTAAATCTCAGGTAAAAACCCAATCCTTAGTACCTGGTTAGAGCAGAGGTAGAAGGCCTGGGGCTCCATTTTGCCAGGAAGCTGTGACACACAATCCCTCCTCACCTTACCTAATGTTATGGGGGCACACAATTTGAAATCCACCAGGACAGAGGGTAAGGCCTGAACTTTTGGGTTAAACAGGCCTACCTGCCTGCTTTCTTTCACTTTATTTTTTCATTGACTTATTCATAATATTTATTAGACTGTATGCTATGTGCACTAGTTTGCTCTTGGCTTATCAGCTGTGTCATTTAAACATCTTTTTTTTTTTTCTCACTGGGCTTTAGTTGGTTTCTCTGAAAGTGTACGTGGTGATAACTGCCTCCTATGCCCCCACAGTCATGAGAGAGCATGCACACGAGGCATCCAGTGAGCCCCTGGCCCTTGGCAAACATATTCAGTGGATGTTTATTCCTCCTTCACTTTATATGCTGATTTTCTCAGTACAATGTAATTCAGAGTAAGATCATTTATAAAAAATGTATTGTACACACACACAGAAAGAAAGTCAGTTTAAAAACACCTCTGCATGTCTCCATTCCATGTCCTTCTCTTTCTTTCACACCTGCATGTAGCTTTGGAAGGCTTCCTCTTGGTTCCACTCTCATCTCCAGTTTAATATCACTTCTCATTTCCTCTTCTTGGCCACAGCAAAAAATCCCCCCTTTACCAATCTTCTTCTTATTTCCTCAGCCTGAACTTCCCCAACTCACTTTCTCTGTATCTCTTCCATGTCAACTGATCCCAGCTTCTCCCTTAGTACCAGCTGAGCAACCTTCCTTTCATTAAAAAAAAAAGTTATCTTCAGAGACTATAACTAATAATCGTTATAAGTCCCAGAATATCCAGCATCCTTTGTTGTCTTAGGAGTCCACCTTCATCTCTCTGGTTAAAATTAGTTTCTTCCCTGCTGGTAGAAGACTAAACACAGCCAACTTTGAGAATGGCCATTAATGACTGGGGTTAGATCTAATAAGACTTTTAGCAGTTGTCACTAGCAACCACTATAGGAGATTTAAAATCCTATCACTCAAGTCAGCTAAAATTAAAACTGCAAACATTTCAAATTTTCCTTAAGGCTAACACTTCAAACATTATACAGATAGTGTAATGGCTAAGAATGGAGGCTTTGGAGCTAGGCCTCCTGTCCAAATCCCAACCCTCTCTCATATTAGCTGTGTGACACTTGGCAAGTTGCTTAACTTCTGTATGCCTAGACTTTCTTGTCTGAAAAATGAGTACATTAATAGTGCCTATCTCATTATAATCATATACTATATAAGTAAAGTAATTTAAGATTGTTAGAACATTGCTTAACATATGAAAAGCCCTCAGTGAGTGTTATCTATTATCATTATTTTTAAAATGGTACTCTGAATAGTGTTTCCAGAGCTCTGAAAAATACATGAGCAAAGCTCAGGCAAATTATATAAAAAAAAAAATCAAACATTTGCCAGGGTTTGTGTGGGAAGGAGAAAAAGGGAAAGGAACGTCTAGAAGATAGAATCTTCATAAATTCCTTTAACTCTTACAGTGATATAGGGATTATATTCATATTCTTGAGTTTTTTCTTACCTTCTCCCTGGGGCTGTGGTAGGTTTTCAATAATGATTGCAGAATGAATGAAAGAGAGAATGGATAGAGGATTGAGTACATGAATAATTGGATAAGTGAGCTAATGAACAAATATGTGGACCACTGGTACTAGAATGAACTGAACAGCCATGTCCCCTTCCGTGGTTTTTGATGCTCCATTTTGTCATGCTCAGTATCTTCACTCAGATACTCAGGTCTGCTATGTTCCAGTCTCTTCCAAATTAAGAAAACTGAAGATCACTATATTCCACCTTCTATCTTCTTTTCACACATACCCAAAAGTAGGGTTCTTGGCCTTTGACTGTGCTTTCTGGGCTACTTTGTGACTTTGCCTCTGTTTGGTTTTACTCTGAGGTCTGCAGGTCTTCCTCATTACTGGCCACAGATTTCCAGGAAGGCAAAATAGGAGCCTACCTGTCCAACATAGAGGAAAATAGGTTCTGGTGCTGTTCTGGGAAGAACAGATGGTGCTTCATGATTCCTCTTTCCAGAAAAACTGGAGGACACTCACAGACTAGAACATTCAAAGGTAGCAGAACTGAATTTTTTTGCAAAAACCTTGGATTCAGTTTTCAAGGTAGAATTTCTGTGTGAGGTTATGGAGTGTTGGCATACCTTCTGGGTATTTCTGTGGTGCACTGACTCTGTGAGGTAATTCCTGTTTTTGTGACATGTCATTTTCATGAAGCACAATGTTCTGATGGTACAAGATCATGTGTGGCATATAACTTAAGAAATACATCAGGAGTGACATGGCCCAGTGGCTTCCCTACACTTTCTCTATGATACTGCAAGTTGAGGTCAGCTATACGTGCAATTTGGTTAGACCAAGGTAGATCCCACAGGGTCAGGGAGGAAGGAGGCTTGTCACTTGTACCTGTACTTGCACAAGTCACAAAGTTGGTACTTAATTAATTCACAGAACACAGTGAATTTGGATTGTAACAATTCTAACAACTTATTGCTATACTCATGTTCCTTTTCCTATTTCTTTCAGCTACCAAAGAGGAAGTGACAATCAGGGATAAAGAAAGAGGAGGGGCTGGGGTTGTGGCTCAGTGGTAGAGCACTTGCCTAGCATATGTAAGGCACTGGGTTTGATCTTCAGCCCTAAATATAAATCAATAAATAATAAAAGTCCATCAACAACTAAAAATATTTTTTAAAAAGAAAGAGGAATTGTTAATAACTATATACCAAAGTGTTGTGTCAAATGTCAAGTGTTCACTGTTGTGTTAGTTCAATGACAATTATTGTTGTTTATAAAATTGGCAGAATGTACGAATCTAGTATATAGAGCTACCCTCATGACAGACAAGCCCAGTTAAAATTAGCTTGACACACTGACTCCAACAAAATAAAATGTAATATGGATCAATGTAAAATCCTACCCTTAGGCCCAAATATTGAAAAAAAAAAAGTGAGGTTATAGATTGTAGCTATTCAGAGAGCTGTCATTGGGTCAGACAAACCAGATTTGAAGTCCATTTCTACCACTTACATTGTTGGTCTAATTGTTAGACCTCTGTGAGACTCAGATTTCTCATATGCAATATTGGTTGAGTATACTAGCCTTAAAGGATTATTTAAGTATTTTGTACAAATTAATGTTTATTAAGTATCTAGAACTTTAGTCAATTCTCAGTGAATTATTTCTCATCCTTTCCCCACCCCACTGGCTTCTCTATCCCTCCAGAGGGTCTCATGAGCTCCAAGAGAGGTACATTTTTTGTTTTTAATCACAACGTGAATCACAACAAGGAGTCTGTGTCACTTCCACTTCAAGATGTGTTTTCACTTCCTTTAATTATTTATATGACTTAGGACTTTGACTCTTGGCCATTGTTTAGCCTATTCCTGATTCCCATGCTGTTTCTTGACTTCTTTCTCCATGATATTCTCCCTGATATGTCCTTAGTTTTTGCAGGGTGTCTTCCTGTGGAGAAGGCTGAGATGAAGTGTTCAGGCCTTGGGACTAATACTAACAGCAAGCAGTGCAGTGACTCTCTGCAATGCTGTTGTCAAGGTTGTTTTAATGCTATCTCCAAAAACTTCCACTCCTGTGGCAAAAGGGAGGGTAAAATGGTGTGTGTGTGTGTGTATGTGTGTGTGTGTGTGTGTGTGTGTGTGTGTGTATGGGGGCAGGGTGAGTTGGCAGAGAGAAGAGAAAGGAAAGAAAATGTAATTGCACTCAAGTATGGTACAATTTTGTAATTTCTCTAAATGCAATTACAAAAAAAAAAAAAAAACAGGCAACTGGGATGCGGATGTGGCTCAGCAGTAGGGCGCTTGCATAGTGAGCAAGGCCTTGGATTTGATCCCCAGCATTGTCAAGAAAAAAACAAGAAGCAAAAATATAGGCAACTGAAATCTGCAGATAATTATGGCTTAAGTAATATCTTATGCTATAAAATTTTTACTCAGACTGCATTAAAAAGTCCATTATAGGTACCTCATCCCAAATAATGTATGTAGTTAGGGACTGCCTGGCCCAGTAGAAAAGATTCAGGAATTGGAGGCTTGGGTTTTAGTTGTTGTTTTGCTGTTGACTCTCTGTGTGACCATCAGTAATTACTCCCTGGTCCTCAGATGTCTCATCTGCAAATTGGTGATAATATTATCTACTTGGCAGCATGTGAGGAATAAATGAGACAATATATACAGATTGTCTGACACTATGAGCAGGTCTTTTTTGGTCCTAACACCTTTATTAATAAGTTGAAGATAAGGATACCTGCCTTGAAGATGTTGATGTTGCTAAAAATGAAGACATGCTTTGGACAACTATCCATGTACAGTGCTTGCGTCCAGGAGTTCATGCTTAGTAAACATCTAATCTAGCAGACAGCATGACATGGCAGAATCTGAGAAGCCTTGGGGCTTTTGATTATGTGGAAAAAGAGGCCTGGGTCTTTATGGGTGTGTAGGAGCTTGGGCCTGAGGTTCTAGCAGGAATCAACATTAATAACAGAAATTAAATTCCTGAGACCTAGAGATCCCACAGGGTCAGGAGGAAGGAGGTTTGTCACTTGTACCTAAACTTGCACAAGTCACAAAGTTGGTACTTAATTAATATTTGTACTCAGCCAAGGAAACAAGAAAGGAAGTCTGTCAGTCTTGACCTCATAAAGGTGGGGTATATTCTCTGAGAAATAGCAGAGCTGAGTTCTTTCCTTTAATTTTTGTTTTGTTTTTTATTGGTACATTATAGATATACATAATAATGGGGTTAATTTTGACATAATCATAAATCATATAATAATTTGTTCATTCCCAGTCTCCAGTCCTTCCCCTTTACCCTCCTCCTTCCCCTGACCCCCCCCCCTTTAATGGTCTCTCTTCTATTTATTTATTATTTTTTTTCATGCTTGTAGATATTATTTTCATTATTGGGAGAAGGGTAATCAAAATATAAGCATTCTTCTTCTCCTTTGTTAAAATTCAAATAATACCACTCTGTTAAATGCAAAAGGCCCTCTCAGTAATGGACATTTTCTGATGTAGTATTGTAAGAGGTTGCTTTTAATCTTGAAGAAACCAAGTCTCTTCCCTAATCAGGTTTTTTTGGTTTTTTTTTTTTTCATTTCTATGATTGGTTTGCTGAACAAACCCTTTGAGTCCATTTTGTATTGGCTAACACTCAGTCATAGTTCCCTGCATGCAATTCATCCCATTCCAGTGTGCGCAGGCACATCAAACCCAGGGCTGCTCTGCATTCCTCACAGCTCACAGAAGCCCCAGGCAAATGAATCTAAAGCATATGACCCACTGCTTGAGAGTTGCAGCTTGAGTTGCTGATGAATTTCAATAATAAACTTAATAAAACCTTCAGTTTTCCTCCAAAGGATTAGCTAAAGAGGCCAGGAAGTGATTCGCTGGAAAGTGATGTTCTAGGTGACCATAACCAAGGCCTAGTTTTGAAAAAGCACTATGGCTATCTATTTGCTTTTGAAATTGGATTTTGACAAACTTCAGGTAAAAAAAAATCACTCCAAAAGTATCTGTATTTTATTTACATACAACCAATATATCATATTTGCAAACAGGATTGAATTTTTATTCAATTCCTTCATATAAGGTCTATATTTTAACTGGTGGGTAATTTAGATGTTTTTCATAGAAATACTATTCCCAGGCAGTTTGAATGGCACATGTTTGTCTCCTCACAGAAAATGAATATAATTTAAACCTTAATAAACAACATGAAGATTAAGATCCAGTATTAACAGTTTCATGCAGATATAGGAATAATACAATATGAAAAAAAATCCAGTAATAACATCTGTCTGGGAAGCATATCAGTTAGTTATTCAACTGCCTATCTGTATATAATACAGCTGCTGGAGAACAGAAAGCAAATATGATCTGAAGGCCTAGGAAAGGAACCCTGACTTCTAAAACATTAACCATTGCTTATTGCTTCTATTGATGTGCAATTCCTATATGGGGTTCATTTCTTTCCTTTCAAAACCACTGATTTTTGTAGTAATATTTAACTTTCTTCTTTAACCCTCAGAGAACTGGTATATTTGGGAAACTAAGCAAACAGAAACAAAAACACCTAAAGCATGTATCTTGGCCCAAAGTCTCCAGAAGATTAAAGTACAAGAATAGTCTATAATTTGTTACATAAGTAACTGTATTCCATATTTTCTTAAAAGAAACATTTTTCTATACATATCCCTTTAATTTCTTTCCTCTAATTGCTCTGGCCAGTGTTTCAAGAACTATATTGAATAGAAGTGTGAAAGAGGGCATCCCTGTCTTGTTCCAGGTTTTAGAGAGAATGCCTTCAATTTTGCCCTTCAGTGGATGAATGGATAAAAAAATGTGGCATATATACACAATGGAATTTTACTCAGCAATAGAAGAGAATAAAATTATGGCATTTGCAGGTAAATGGATGGCATTGGAGAAAATAATGCTAAGTGAAGTTAGCCAATCCCCCCAAAAGGAAATGCCAAATGTTTTCTCTGATATAAGGAGGTTGACTCATAGTTGGGTAGGGAGGGGGATCATGGGAGGATTAGATGAATTCTAGATAGGGAAGAGGGGTGGGAGGGAAAGGGAGGGGGCAGGGGATTAGTAAGGATGGTGGAATGTGATGGACATCATTATACAAAGTACAAGTATGAAGACATGAATTGGGTGTCAATTTACTTTATATACAAACAGAGATATGAAAAATTATGGTATATGTGTGTAATAAGAATTGTAATACAAAAAAACCCAAACAAAATACATGTATGAAGACATGAATTGGCGTAAACATAATTTTTATACAAAGATATGAAAAATTGTGCTCTATATGTGTAATAAGAATTGTAATGCATTCCACTGCCGTGCATTTAAAAAAATAAAATCAATTAAAAAAAGAAAAATAGACTTAAACCATGTGCCAAGTTTTAAATTACATCAATAAAATGCTAAAATAACCAACCCCAAAAAAAGCATTTTCTTTGGTTTCTTGTAGTTTTCCAGTCGGTCTATTTTTGTCTCTTCCACTTTCTCTGTAATGAGCTCCTTGGTCTCTTTCATCCTGTCCTGCAGATACTCCTTGACAGGTGGCCATGTCAACATGTAGCTATGAGTAAGCAAATACTTCATAGTAAAGGGCATTCCTCCCAAGGTCATGTTATAGTGGGCAGGTGTTGCAATCTTAAACATGGCATACACTATTAAGGCATTTCCACCCTGGGAATTTTTCAGGATGTTTGCTATACTGTCAAGTAGCTTAAGAGACTCTAGAAAAGGAATGGAAATAATTTCTTTTATGGCTGCATAATAAAATGTTTCAAGCTAAATACCAGAAATTCTTAGATGTACAGGAATCAAAACTTTCCCATGTTGTTTAAATGTTGTTTTTTTTAATTACTGATAAAGACCAATAGATTTGTCTTGTAAAGGATCAAGATCTTCCTTTTTTCCCCAAAGAAATTCCTCTGGCTGAGGCACAGGATGATAAAACTCTTTCAGATAAAACATACTGCTCACATTGTTGATGGCAAAGGACCCTCAATGGGGTAGCTGAGCACCCAGTGACTTCCTTTCCTTTGCAAGGTACTGGGCAGTAAGTAAATGTAGCCACTGCTTTTGAGGGCCTTGAACCCTCAATTAGTGATTCAGCATTATTCAAAAGTAATAGTGCTTTTATGTTCTGATGGTGTGCAAAGAAACCAGGTTTCTGTGGACCCAAGCACGCCCTATGTGCCAGCCGAGTCACAGCCTGTGGTATGTTCCATTGCATTTTGAACAATGGTGATGGATTTCAGTTTCTAGAGACTAGACTTCCATCAAGGATTTCTGGGCATGAAAATCACTCACATCAGGAATTGACTGAAGGACTATGATTTTTCTCTCAGCTACATGACCTTGGCAGTTACTTATTTCCTTATCACCTAGGACACAGGGACTGTGAATCCCAAGGCACAATCTGTACAACAGTACCTTGAATACCATGACAGTGTAACTCAGCAGAGCCACCTGGAAAGGCATAGGCCAGAGTGCCAAATCTGCAGAGCTCAAGTGAACAATTGGCCCAAGCCCTGAGCCATGCCCATAACAAATGTGCTCCAGCCGCCTGTGCCTCTTTGGTGCTGCCTCTCTGCATTATTTTTAATTGGTTCTTTATAGTTACACATATAAGTGGCATTCATCATAATGTATTCAGACATTATGTTATTTGTTTGTGAGGTTTGTTTATGAGATGTTCCCCACAATTTTTCTGAGATGAAATGACTGGATTCTGAGAGCTGTAACCTAAATCGTCCATTTGAGTTCAAATGGACTGGCAGGTGGGGTGTGGTTGGAGGAGGTCTGTCACTAGGGGCATGCCCTAGAAGGGTACATCTGCCCTGGGTCCTCTTCCTCACCCTCTGCTTCCTGGCTGCCAGGAAGGAAGCAGCTTCTCTCTGCTACACCCTTCCCCCACTATGTGCCAACTCACTTTGCACACAGAACAGTGGTGTTGGCTGTCTATGGACCGAGACCTCTGAAAGTGTAAGCCCCAAGTAAACTTTCCCTTCTCTAAGTTGTTCTTGTTTTTTTTTTTGATCACAGTGATGCAAAAGCTGACTAAAACACATGTATATATCATAATTTGGTCAATTTCATTCTGCAGTTGCTCCCCTTACCCACTCTTTCTGCCTTCCCTCAATCCCCTTCCTCCACTACATTGTTATTTTCATTTCCATAATATCCACTCCCCTAGCGTTCCCTCACCCCACTTATTTCTCTCTAGCTTCTGCAAATGAGAGAAAACATTCTGTCCTCCATTTTCCGAGTTTGGTTGATTTTACTTAGCATGATATCCTCAAGTTTAACCAGTTTACCAGCAAATGACATAATATCATTTCTCTTTATGACTGAATAAAACTCTCTTATGTATACATACCACATTTTCTTAATCGCTTCATCTATTGGTGGGTACCTGGACTGGTTCCGTAACTTGACTATTGTGAATTGCCCTTCTATAAGTGTTGGAATGCATGTGTCACTGCAGTATGTTGATTTTAGTTCTTTTGAATAAAGAACCAAGGGTTGGGATGGCAGGGTCAAATGGTGATTCCATTCTTAGCCTTTTTTTTTAATTTCTTTTTTTTTTTCTGGTACAAGAGATTGAACCCAATGGAACTTAGCCACATCCCCAGCCCTATTTTGTATTTTATGTAGACACAGGGTCTTACTAAGTTGCTTAGGACCTGCTAAGTTGCTGGGGCTCACTTTGAACTTGTGATCCTCCTGCCTCAGCCTCCCAAGCTGAATTACAGACATGCACCATTCCACCTGGATCATTCTTAGCCTCTTGAGGAACTCTATACTGGTTTCCAAAATATACACATTTGCAGTCCTATCAACAATGTATAAGTGTACTTTCCCCAAAAATCCTCACCAAAAATTATCATTATTTATATTCTTGATGATTGCCATTCTAACTGGGATGAGATGAAATTTAATTTAATGTAGTTTTGATTTGCATTTTCCTGATTGCTAAGAATATTGAACTTTTCCTCCATATGTTTGTTACCCATTTATATTTATTCTTTTGAGAAAAGTCTCTTAAAAGTCAAACATTGTGGCACATGCCTGTAATACCAGAGGCTCAAGAGGCTGAGGCAGAAGGATCGCAAGTTCAAAGGCAGCCTCAGCAACTTAGCGAGGCACTAAGCAACTTAGTGAGACCCTTTCTGTAAATAAAATATTTTAAAAGGGCTGGGGATGTGGCTTATTGGTTCAGCGCACCTAGGTTTAATCCCTGGTACAAAAAAAGGGAAAAAGAAAAAGTCTTTTGAGATCTTTAAAAAGTCTTTTGAGATCTTTTACTTATTTATTGATTGTGTTTTCTTTCTTTCTTTCTTTCTTCCTTTCTCCCTCCCCCCACTTTCTTTCTTTTTTCGTATTTAGTTTTTGAGTTCTTTATATATTCTGGATATTAAGCCCCAGTTAGGAAGAGTGAGTACTAAGCTTTTCTTTCATTCTATAGGTTCTCTCTTCACACTCTTATTTTTTTCCTTTACTTTGCAAAAGCTTTTAAATTTATGCTGTCCCACTTATTGATTCTATGTTTTATTTTTGTGCTTTAAGAATCTTATTAAGGAAGCTGGTGTTTGTGTCAATATGTTTGGGGTATTGGCCCTATGTTTTCTTATAGCAGTTATAGTATTTCTGGTCTAATTCCTGGGTCTTTGCCCCACTTTGAATTGATTTTTGTGCAGGGTGAGAGATAGGAATCTAATTTCATTTTCCTATATATGGATATCCAATTTTCCCCACACCATATATTTAAAAGGCTATCTTTTTTCCAATATATGCTTTTGGCACCTTTGTCAAGAGATAACTATATCTCTTCCATTGGTCTTCATTTCTATTTTATGCCATTACCATGCTGTTTTTGTTATGATAGTTCTCTGTAGTATAATTTGAAAGCAGGTATTCTAAGGCTTCCAGCCTCACTCTTATTGATCAATATTGCTTTGGCTATTCTGGGTCTTTTATTCTTCCACAAGGATTTTTCTTTCTAGTTCTTTGAAGAATGTCACTGCTATTTTGATGGGAATTGCATTGAATCTGGAAATGTCTTTTGGCAATATTAATTCTACCTATCCAGGAACATGGTAGGTCTTTCCATCTTCTTGTGTCTTATTTAAATTTCTTTCTTTAATGTTCTATAATTATCACTGTAGAGGTCTTTTTGCTTCCTTGGTTAGATTTATTCTCAGGTTGTTTAAAAAAGGCAATTATGAATGGAATTGCTTTCCTGATTTTTTTATATTCATTTTAGAGTATAGGAAAGCTATTGACTTTTACATATTGATCTTAGATCCTGCTACCTTGCTGAATTTTTTATCAGCTCTAGAAATCTTCTGGTGGAGTTTTTTTTTGATCTTCAGTTTTATAATTTTTAAGCATTACATTAAAAATTACTAGTAGGACACAGTCAACCAATTTGGCAATTTATAACTATGGCTATAATTTATTAAGCACTACTTGTAAGTCCAACACTGTGCTAGAAACTTTATAAGTATTGTTACTTTTTGGGGGGGGGGTACCAAGAATTGGACTCAGGGGCAACTGACCACTGAGCCACACCCATAGTCCTATTTCATATTTTATTTAGAGATAGGATCTCGCTGAGTTGCTTAGTGTCTCACTTGCTGAGGCTGGATTTGAACTCAAGATCCTTCTGCCTCAGCCTCCCCAGCAGCCTCCCCACCACCTGGTCTAACTGTATTGTTACATTTAATATTTACTACAACCCTGTGTTGAATCAAAGCCCACTGATTACCTATACTTTTGACATAACCCACGTCTCACTCAGTAACAAAATTTTGGCAATTTTTTTGGATCTGCAATATTCCAAGCCTCAGGCTGTGAATTCTGGTTGTTCTAAGATAATATTCCAACTTTATTTCCCAATTTCCTAGCTCCTTATTATAAGATTTGTCACTTGCTATCATTCTAGCTACCAAGATCTAACAGGAAGTTCAGTACAGGTACTTCTAAAAATCCTTCCTAATAAAAGGAAAGATAAGATTGCTTTGAATTTAAGTGTGACCTATAGCAATCATCTTACAAGCATGAGGTAATAAGGACAAGGAAAGAGTCAAAAGAATTAGAGAGGTGTCATTGAGGTACTGGGCCAGCACAATTAGCTACCACTTCCACAGCTTTTGTTAAGTGAGAAAAACTGTATTTCTTTTTATTTAAGCCACTTAAGTCAGGTTACTTTACTTGCAACAAAAGAAGCCAACTCTGTGATGTTAAATGCTATCAATCTCATTTTTTTAGATGAGTAGATGTAAGTAAGTAGCCCAAGGTCATAAAGTGATAAATTGTGATGCTAAATTAAATTCTACTTCTATTCAAATGTAAAGCTGGTCTTCTTAACCATTATGCTATTATATTTAAACTATAACTTTTAATAAAATGTATGTTTTTGAAATACTGAGAACTCTTAAAAAATGTGATACTATAAGAACACAGAAATATAGGAAAAAGTAGATGCTTCCCATAGCCTTTTCTATCCCTGGAGTCCATGGCTTATAGAATCTGCAATGTGGATCTCCAGTTAGAAGTTGGAATACCTCTGTAGACTTATTTGATATCATATTTGGAAGTTTCTCCAGAAGCCTAAGAAGACAGGTGGTGATAACATGGAATCAAGCCAAAGAGGAAGCAGCTAGGATTGTGGTTTTGAGTTCGAGACTGCTGGTTTGGTAAGGGAGTGTGAAGCAATATGGGGCAGCTAGCTTGGGAGATGCATTAAGAACTAGTCCTAATGCTCACTTATTAGGCATTAGACATCCACTTTTATTCCCTGCACAGATCCAGGGATCATGGCAATTCAGGCTAGATGCAATGGGAGCTGGGCTGTTTGTATTCTTGCAGCATGCATATCACGTAAACAGAAAAAAGGGAGAATTTACCTGAATCCATACCCTTACATACAGTTAGTGGTAAGACACTAAGGGCCTGCACAAAGACTATGGGATACAGCTGTATCCTGTAGTTTCAGATTTTCTACTGGGAAATGAGGGCAAGAATACTTTCATTAAACTATAACTATGTCTAGGTCCCAGAAAACAAAAATGAATAATTTTCTGTGCAATGTGCCAGATGATGAATTTGTATTTAATTCTCACTATGACCTTGAGTCATTAATTTTAATAATTGAAGCTCAGAGAGAAACCTTTCCAGGATGTACAGCTAGGAAGGTGTACATTCTATTCAATCTGTACTCTACCCACTCCTAAGAAGCTCAAAGTGAAAGGAAACAGATATTTTTTCAATTCTTTAGGGAGAAGGTGATTAATGGTTTATGGCTCTTTGTATTTGATCTCAGCAGGGGAAAGGATTTGTGACAATCCTAAAATGCATACATCTTGGCAGCTGTCACCACTAAGATGGCAGGATTAGGAAGGGGAGTTTGAAAACCTGGGCCAGTACAGAAAGCAAATTTTTCTTTCTTTTTTTTTTTTTTTTTAAAAATATTTATTTTGTTTCTTAGTTGTAGTTGGACACAATACCTTTATTTTATTTATTTATTTTTATGTGGTGCTATGGATTGAACCCAGTTCCTCACATATGCTAGGCAAGTGCTCTACTGCTGAGCCACAACCTCAGCCCCCAGAAAGCAACTTTTTCCAAAATCACTATAGATCTGATTCGGATGGTTAGGTTCAGAAAACATTTTTCCTTCAATATCCAGGAGCTGTGACCCAGACCTGCCCCTTGGGACAGGCTGGGGTGGAGGCAGAAATGACTACTAGCGTGTTTCAGCTTGAAGAGCAAATGTTGCCTGGCAGCGGGTATCAGAATAAATGCTGCACCCAGCACAGGTAGAGATTAGGCATGGTCCTTGAGCAGTTTCCATGCTTCACTTTGGATTCATTTAACAGAATCTGCTTTCTACATTGCTGACTCCCTGTGTAGGATTGGTTTCTGGACCATGCAGTCGAAACCCACAAGATGTATCACATGTCCTCATTATACCTGCTGTACTCACAGTGACAAGGCACTGTTCCTCCTTTTCCTTACCCAGTGCTTTGCCGCAGGGTCCTTCCAGCCCCTCCCTTTGGAGCCAGTCTGCCTCACTGCCTTAACCCCACTGCAGCCTGGCTGGTGGGCCAGCCTCTCCTGTGTCCTCAGTCCCTCTCTCTGCCTTTCAGAGGAATCATTCCACTTGGGCTGCCTCCTTATACTTACTTTGAAGCTTACCTGTCCTGTCCTCAGAGTCACCTCCAGGCCCAGAAGGGCCCATCTCGGTGCTCATATCCTTCAGCACCTCCTCATTCTAAACTGACCTCCCTCCATCCCTCTTGCTCCCAACACAGTTTGGGAAGTGCAGAAGATCCAGTAGTAGGTATTTCAGAAAAGAACTATAGAAGGGATTAGAAGGAATCACCCAAAATGGAGCTTGAATATAATTCTTCAAGGATCATTGTTAGAATGAATATATAACAACAAATCCCAACATTATATACAACTATAAAGCACCAAAAAATGTAGGGAAAAAAGGATCATTGTTACACATGATTTGTAGATCCATATGTACTGATAGATTTGGGCTATGAGATGGGTTAAATTGCTTAAATTTTGTTTTTCATACTAGGACAAGTGTGTTCTTTCTTAAATACTTTTCATAATGCTTTAAATATATACATATATTATTTTAAAAGTATAAAATCAACTGATTTTAGCAATAAATGAAGCAGAAATAGTATATTTATAGACATTTATCTCATATCATACCACTATTAAAATATGCAGATGTACACTTATGGAACTAAAATCTACTCACTGTAATTGAGGCAAATGATTTCCCATTGCACCATTTTGCTTTCTTTGCACTGAATTTGGGTCATAAAGCTCTGACATTAATTCTACCCATGCAGTACTTAGGCTTAGTGTAAACCACCCTAATCCCACTGTAGAAACAATAAGGCTGTTTTTTTTTTTTAATTTTAAGTAACTGTTTTACATGGAAAAGTTCTAAGTAGTACAAATTGAGCTAAGCAAGAATCTAGTTCCTTAAAAACTCTTCTTGCCTACTCTACCAGTCAGACTTCCTTGTGATAAGCACTTTTTACCATTTCTAATTTTTCTTTTTGTCTTGTTTATTACAGATTATTGGCTATTTTCAGATTGGGCATCCCCTTTTTCCTTTTTCAAAGATGGTGAGTTTGAGCCACAGGCATTGCTCCCTGGACAGGATTCCATGAGCTCCCCAAGGGCAGGAAGCTTGTCTGTCTGGTTCAATTTTAGGACCAGCTCAAGGCTTGGCATGTGAAGGGCATTTAATAAATAGCTGTAGAATGAAACTAAATATACTCAAGTTTGTGCTTCTGACTCAGTCAACTTGAGACGGTAATCCCTGGGTAGGTGAGCTTCACCAAGGCCGAGGCAGTATCTTCTACCTCTTGTCAATAACAGTGAATCATTTTTACAAGGTTGTACTATTTGAATTCGATCTTGTACTGACAATTTATCTCTCCCATGTTTTGTTAACAGATTCCAAAAAAATAAAATGTCACTGCCAATATTATGGTTACGTAAAACTTATTGCAGAATAAAATACTTAAGAAACCCTATGTTACTAGCACCATACAGTTCGAGCACATGGGCCAAATGAATTCTCCTCTTAAATTTATCATTGCTCGAACTTCTGTCATTTTAGTTGCCTTCATCTTTGCACTCAGTTTCTCTCATAGTTGTTTGCTTTTATTGGTTTTAAATTCTTTTTTGTTTTTGTTGTTGAAACAAGTGAGTAACTTTCTTATTAAATTACCAGATGTTTCCAGGGTTTTAATACTATCTGTTGAGTAAAATCCATTTGTTTCTTGGAGATAGTTATTTAGGAGTCTTTTGACTGCAAATTCTAACTTGGACAAATTGTTTTATAAACTCACTTTATAACTATAATCTAATGTCTTTCCATTGCACCCTTGGAATTTTCTAATCTTTTTTCAAACTATAGTTTCATTTTCCAATTTTCAAGTAAATTCACAAGTCTTCTTTTTTTTTTTTTCTTTTGGAAATATAGTGAGAGATCATTGCTGACTCCTTATGGTTCTGAGTTGCATTGAGTTTCCTCTGTGACTTTGTGGAGTGTAGCAGGTTCCAAGGAGGCTGCAAGTGCACATCTGCTAGAGCAGGCACACCTGGGAGACTATCCTGCAAGAAACACTGTGGTGTTATAACCAGCTACTTGTTTCTAGGGGGCTGGTAGGAAGAAAGCAGAATAGGGAAGAGAGTTAAATATAAAATAACATCACCCTTTTGCAATAGGGTGGTCACTTGAATGCGATGGTCCAGCCCATGTGTCTTCAGGAGCTGAGAAGGCCAGAATCTGCACCCTGCCTGAGGATGCTGGCAGCTGTGCTCCATGCAGTTCTCTTTGTTTGGTCAGTTGTAACCTTTATCTACATGGAGACCCCTATTTGCTCTGCCTGTGTTCCTTGTCTCTCTTCACCCACACTGTGGAATAACCACACCAGTGGACATAGTGTCACAGGTTGCATTGCCTCGGCACTTTGAAGGTGTCCCTAGACTATATTTCAGCTTCCAGTATTGATGATACATGTCACATCAATCCATATTTATTCCTGTAGTTGATCTAATTTATGTGCAATTTATTTTTCCTTATGAAAGTTTTTAAGAATATTTCTATATTATTAGTGAAAATTTAGAGATGAATCTGTATATGTATCTTTTCTTCATTTTTCTGCACAGCTTTCTTTTTGTGTATGTGGTGCTGGGGATTGAACCCAGAGCCTTGTGCATGTGAGGCAGGCACTCTACCAACTGAGCTATATCCCCAGCCCCTTCTGCACAGCTTTTGGTGAGCACGTTTTATTCTGAAGATTTGATTATCTCTTCCCTTTTTTTGGCTCTGAAAATTTTCTAAAAAAAATTACTTTGATTATGTCATTTTCATCTACTGGGATATTTTCAGGGATGGATGTTGGAAACCTGATTTAGTCTTTCATATCTTTTCTTTTGTTTTATATCACTTTTGTTCCATGTTCTTGACAGTTTCTTTAATTTTATCAACTAGTTCTAATTTTAATTGCAGAAATTACATTTCAAGCAATTCTTTTCTGAATATGCTATTTTTAAAGCAGTCTATTCATGTTCCACTGATGTAATATCTTCTCAAAATTCTGAGAATATTAATAAAAACAGTTTTCAGTTTTCTGTCATTTCTTGGATACTGTCCTGCAGTATCTTTCCTTTTTAAAATTTTATTTTGAACTAGTACTTTTTTTTAAATTTTGATTTCTTACCCTGATATTTTTCTACTTTTTTTTTCAGTTTTCTGTCATTACTTGGATACTGTCCTGCAGTATCTTTCCTTTTTAAAATTTTATTTTGAACTAGTATTTTTTAAAAAATTTGGATTTCTTACCCTGATATTTTTCTACTAATCTATTTTTTTAAAATGCTTATGAACCTGTATTTCCTTTGTATTTAAGAAAAAAAAGATTAGGTCAATTAATCAAGATCCTGGCATAGGTTTCCTCAAACATTTCCTTAAGAAGTTTGTTCCCCAAATTAAAAAGGATGTCTAGGAGCTTAGCTTTTGTATCTGTGCAGAGGGAAAGATGATCATACAGTGTATGTTTCGGGGGAGTAGAGACAGGACCATAACTGCCCCATCTGGGATGGGCATCAGTCTCTCACACCAAGAACCCCAGCATCTTCACACAGACTTATCCTTGAAGAGCCAGTCTTAGGTTGTGTGCTGAAAGCAAATGCTGCTATTGCTAATCCCTGTGTGTGCAGAGAGGCTGGAAGGAAGAATAGAGAAAGGTATTTGGAGTAATTGACTCAGCTCTTCAGCAGATTAGTTGTCCCACCTCGTTTCTTCTAATGCCAATTCTGAGCTTAGACATCCCTAAGTCCTCCCCACCCCACTGCAGCCCTCCCCAGAGTATGTTATGCTGGCAGCTTCCTCTGTTCTGGAGCATTCATCCTTATGATCCTGCCTGCTTTGTGTCTCCTAGAAATTCACTGAAATATCTGCTGTACTTATCCATCCCCAGATTTTGCAATCAGAGCTGTTACACATGTTTTCCTTTTTGTGATTCTTTCCTATGAGTTTGGTAGAGTTAGTTTGTGTGAGCTGTTTGTTATTTTGAACTGAAAGTCTGAATTTCATAAAACATATAAAACATCTGCCACAGTGTCCAGTATCACAGGTACACAGTTACTCAGTAAACAGCAGCTAGTCTAATACTATTATTAAGCTGGAGTTGTCAAAACATTTTAACTAATATTGTACCAGAATCTACCTCCTTATAACATATAGTTGAGTTCTACTTCTGCTTCTGGAACTACACAATCCAGATTCTTTCACTTATTTATGTGGGGCCCCTTCAGGACTCCTGCATGGTGTCTTTAACCTTTCCTCCTCCAGGATAAATGTTCCTAGAACCTGTAACTCCTTCTCATTCAACACAGTTTAGCATCTTCTCTTTGATCTGGTCATTATTCTCTAGACAGTTTCCACTTTCTGATAAGGTGCTGGTCAGTTAGTGAAGGAAATTCAAAGAGAATGGTAGAGGACCACCTCACTTTGGCTCCTCTACAACTTCCAGAAGTTTCCAGGAGCCTTGGTAAACTCCATGTATGTTTGCTAACCTCAACTACTACTTAACTTGTAAGTGATGATTGTTGTTATTATCTGACATTAAGTTGTAATCACAAAAGATTAAGGTCACATGTCTTGTCCCTCACTGAGTTTCCAGAGCATATAGCACAGTGCCTAGCCATTGTAGGTGCACAGTAGTATCTGCTGAATGAGCACACAGAGCAGTGAAGATAGGACGATCCAGACAAAGAGCTTATCTGGCACCTTGGCTCCACCAGAAGCATGCATAGGTAATTGAATGAAATCCCTGAACATCTAATGACTTTTATTTCCTGTGTGTGTGTGTTTATATATTACATATGGGCAAAGTGGCCCAACCCTTCTATTGGAAAATCATTTGTATCTAAATAAAACTATGTGATAAAGCTTTTTTTTTTTTTTTTTTTTTTTTCGGTCTGAGACTTCTTGTATGTAATTGAAAGAAAAATGCATCCAAAAAGAAACAGAAATGAGATCTGAGGGAAAGGGTAAAATAGTGGTATGCCAAGGTCACACTCCACCACTGGGCTCTACAAAGGTTATTTAGAGCATGGAACTTTCATCTCAAGGAAGGACTCGGGGCCAGAATCTGGCAGGAATCAAAAACCATCAGGCAGGGAGGGGGAAGGTGTTTGTCCAGTGGGTCAGTCCAGGGTAGTTGTCTACAATACAGTGGTGCATGTGCTTTAGCAAGCTGGCTAGACAATGCCAAGTAAGTTGTTTACCTTTTCACCCTGGAGTGGCTCATCCCAGGTCTACAGACTTAAGTAGAAGGGATGAACTAAAAAGAGGTGTTCATCAACCCATACATGAAAAAGCCATATCAAATGCATTCGATGTCAAAGTTTCTTGAGGTTCTTAAAGTGCCTGCTAGACACAAATACCAAGAGTTATTTTTAGTTTGTTTAGGAAATTTTTTCCTTAAAAGAAAACACTCTTCTCATGTCAGATGGCTTTGTAGTTAGATAAGCAAACAATGAAAAATATTGAAGATAGTTAAGGAGTAAGTACTTAACAGCATCTAAAGTGTTATCAACCTAATTACTAGAAAAGAAACCCCCCCCCCCCAAATAGTCTCTTTTGTGTTTATTTGGAACAAATTCAGTTTGGTATGGTGATCAAGAGAACTTTAGCCAGTTGTTAGTATGGAGATCTTCCAGATTTTACACAGAGGGAAATGGGCTTGTTTCTCTGAAGGTAGAACCATGTCTGATTCATTCAACAATGTTACATGAATAAAGGTGTATTAGTCTCTGTCCTTTTTTTAAAAAAAACTTTATTTATTTTATTAAATTTTAGTTACTGATGGACCTTTATTTTTTATTTATATGTGTTGCTGAGTATCGAATCCAGTGCCTCACACATTCAAGGCAAGCACTCTACCACTGAGCCACAACCCCAGCCCCTAGACCCTGTCCTTTTGTTATAGATGTTTCCAAACAGATTATGTGCCAAGACAAGTATCATTCTGAGATATTACAAGTGGACAGGCATTCATTATTCATTTATATGATTTAGCAGGATTTGTGGTTGAGATTGGATTAAATTTTTAAAATCATTGTTACTTACCTAATCAAAGGCAAATGTATTATTTTACAAGATTTAAAAACCCATGATTTTCAACATCCCTAGCAATCAGGTAAATGCAATTCATCTCATTCTAGTTAGAATGGAAATCATGAAGCATACAAATAATAATAAATGCTGGCAAGAATGTGGGGGTGGGGAGGTACACTCACACATTGTTAGTGGGACTGCAAATTAGTTTAACCACTCTGGAAAGCAGCGTGGAGATTCTGAAAAGACTAAGAATTGAACCACCACATGACCCAGCTACTCTACTCCTTGGTATTTATCCAAAAGAACTAAAATCTGCATACTATAATGATACATATATACCAATATTTATATTAGTGCAATCCACAATAACCAAGTTATGAAACCAGCCCAAGTGCCTGTCAACAGATGAATGGTAAAGAAAATGTGTTCCATATATAGGCAATGGAGCATCTAAACACCCATAAAAAAAAGAATGAAATTATGGCATTTGCTGATAAATGGAGGGAACTGGAGAACATCATGCTAAGTAAAATAAGCCAGACTCAAAAAGTCAAGTGTTGAATGTTTTCTCTCATATGCTAGAGCAAAATAAGGAAGGGGTGGGGCAGATCCTACAAAAATAGAGGGGAGATCAGTGGAATAGAGGAAGAGGACTTTTATGTGTTCCTACGTCCCATCATGGTCGATGGCCACTCGGCTACCTTGTCTCAGAGGATAGAGATGAGGAATCAACATACAGACTCCGGGAGCTGGTGAGAGAACTGGCTGAAGACTCACCTCAAGTTGTCGGCCAGGAGCTCAGTTTATTCTTGAATGCACATAACTGTTATAGGGTTCCAGTGGGGCGTGCCTGTCAATCATACATAAGCAAGATAATATCTATAAGCCAATCACCTTCTGCCTAATGTAACCGCATTGTGAGGAAACTCGAAATATTGCTCTCGTGGTGGAAAGCAATCTGGAAGGGTCTTTGGCCCTTACTGAGTTAGGGGTTTCATGCCCTGAAGCCCCTGGCTCTCGGTTTCCTGGCCCAGTAGTTTGGCAACACTAACCACAAGTGCTGAGTATGTGATTTCACCCCATCCTGCGGGTCCTCCTGTCCGGTCTGAATGAACGTGGATATTTCAAGCACTTTTCGAGCTGCTCCTAGCTGCTAGCTGGGACTGAAAGTTATTCTAACAGAGGACTGAAGGTGAATGAGGAGTGTGGAGAGCACCTCATGTAGAATAGTGTGGCATGCAAAAAAGGGCATGGAACATGAACTTGAAGAGGCTGAGGTGTGATGTGTACATCCGAGAGATGTGGCTGGAGAGGAAGCCAATATTTAAATCATGAAGGGCCTTGAATTTAGATCTTATCCTTTAGAAGGGGGACATAGGACTTGAGGGGCCCTCTTAAGGTATTAACTTGTGTGCCTGGTGACAACATTCACTAAGATAGATAAACTTAGAAATGGGGAAATTTTTGAGCTGAGGAGATAAGGAGTTCAGTTTTCAAATGTTGAGTTTGAGATATCAATGGGAAATTTAGGTGAAAATATCTAAGAGTCTAGTGTAAGAATTTGATATTTCTACAAGTTCTATTCAGCCATAAAGAAAAATGAAATTGTATCATTTGCAGGAGAATGGATGAAACTAGAGACTATCATGTTAAGTGAAATAAGTGAAACTCAGAAGGTCAAGGGTCATATCTTTTTTCTCATATGGGAAGTTGGAGAGGAAAAGGGAAAAGAAAGGCGGAGGGCAGATCTCATGAAAATCAAAGGGAGATCAGTATAGGAAAGGAACTAGGGGTAGGAGATGGGGAGGGAGCTGGGAAGTGTTGGGGAATGATATTGGCCAAATTATATTGTCCATGTACAAATATTGTGCATATAACAACAAGTCCCGTCATAATGTAAAGCTATAATGCACCAGTAAAAATATGGGGATAAAAAAGATAGGTATTTCAGGAACCATAAGCTGAAATCCTAATTTGGTTGTTATCAGCATAGAGAATTATTGACTTTAAGGGGGTAAAAGAATACCCTGCGAAAATTCCAATCTAGCCATGTGAAAAGGCCGCGTAGAAGAGAACTGAAGCCCCTGGCCAAGAGTTGCAGCTGAGCTCTCAGTCCACAGTAGCTATAACTCTCAGCATGTGAGTGAGGCCATCTTGGAATTTGACTCTTCAGTGCTGATTGAGCCATCTCAGCTGATATCATGTAGAGCAGAGATAAGCTCACCCAAAGAGTTCTCCCAGACTGCAGAATTATAAGCAGATGAATAGAACAGTGGTATTCTTAGGCACTAAGTTTTGGATAATTTTATTATGTAGCAATAAATACCCCAAACAAGTATGTACCTTCACTCATATGTATAAGAACCTAATCTCTGTAGCTATTTGTTTGCCTGTATCTCTGAAACTGTAATTTTTTTTCCCTTTTGAAGACTGGTTATGATCAGTTAATTTTACATTTAAAAATATAGCTTGTTATTCATAGGTCATGTTCATCATTCTAATGTTCCTTTTTAAATGTTAGGTCTAAAATGTATTTGTCTAGGAAATGGAATTACATGGACCTCTTTTGTTAATGCTCATGTCCTTTAGGTCCCAGGGAAATTATGAATAATCTTTGAAAGGAGCAAAGAAATGCAAACAAAACAAAATAAAAAAAGAATTTCAAAGGCAGGGATAGACTTAACCTGCTCCATTTACAGGATCTTTTATTAACCCTCTGTTTTATGTGTTACTCACCTTTTGTTGAATTTGACTAACCTTCTATCCTTCAGTTCCTATAATTCTTTTGGTTCACCTGGCAACGTGAAATATTCATTGTGTCTCATCATATCAGTCTTATTTAATTAAATTGCAGAGTGTGGCTTCAATTAAAAGAAAGATGCATGATAGAGTTTGACCAAACCATATTGCTATTGGATGGAAAAAGTCCAAAATTGTAGCCACTATCCATATGAAGCTATTGAGAATTTGAAATGTGATATGCCTGAATTGAGACGTTCTATAAATGTAAAATATACATTTGATTTCAAAAACTTAATGTATAAAAATATAAAATATCTTGTTAATAATTTTATCTTTATTAAATGTTGATCTAATTTTGATGTAGTAGATTTAATAAAATATATTAAAATTAATTTTATTTGTTTTTTTTATTTTTCTCAGGTAGCTACTAGAAACTTTGATTGTATATGTGATTCAATTTTGTGGCTTGCATTATATTTTTATTGGACAACTCTGATCTAGAATGTTGTTCTAAAGCTATAGGTTGTAAGTAAAGATGCAGAATTGAATATCAAGACTGATATGTTTACAAACGCAGCATGGGGTTTCACATTACATAGGCCTTGTTATTGTGACCTGATAATCTTAGGTAGTTCAATAGGTATTCCAGACATTTCTACTCTGATTAAACTGTTGACTTGGCTAGTGTTCTGCCACCTTCCCCAAAGTGTTGCTACCCTTACTTTGGGAAATTTAAAGCCATCAGAGAAGAACTTCCTACATTCAAACCTAGAAATACATTTTTAAAACATGGTTAAAGCATAATTGGCTATCTAAAAAAATTAATAAATTATGATGTTTGTAACATATAATGAAGTAAAACATGATAACAATACCATTAAAAGCTGGGAAAATGGAAATAAATGTATTTTCTTGTGAGGCTCATCTACCATAATTATATTACTTGAAGGCAGACAGTGACAAGTTAAAGATGTTCACTATACAGTACTAGTGAACTGGTCTTTTAAATGAATGGAGCTGAAACAACTGGATACATCTATTGAAAAAATGAACTCTGAATCTTATCTCACAACATACACAGAAATTATCTTGAAATTAATCATAGACCTAAATGTGAAAGTTCATATTCAGAAACATCCAAAAGAAAATATAGTAAAGAAAATCTTTGCAAACTTGTGGTAGGCAAAAATTTTTAAAGTAGGGCAAATCATAAAAGAAAAAGCTATTAAATTAGACTTCATCAAAATTTTAAAATTCTGTGCTTTGAAAGATACCATTATGAAAATTAAAAAGAAGCCTACAGACTGAGGAAAATATTAACAATGCATACTTCTCTATGACAATGGATTTGCATCCTGATTATGTAATTAATTGTTCAGCTAAACAATAAGGAGATAACACAGTTGAATATGGGCATTTTTTTTTTAGAATTTTCATTCTTACTTTGTTATTTAAACACATACTTTTGCATTTTTCTGAACATTATGTGAGCATAATATTAGTTTATTAGTAAAACAGTATAAGAAGTTTACAAGGGAGCCAAGATTACATAATGGGGAAACAGTTTCTTCAATGAATGATCCTGGAAAAAACTGTATTTCCACACTCGGAAGATTAAAATTGACTTTCATCTTACACTATATAGAAAAATTAACTAAAAATATATCAAAGATCTAAATGTTAAACCTGAAACTACTAAACATTCAGGAGAAAACTTCAGGACATTTAACTTAGTAATTATTTCTTGGATATGACACAAAAGGCATAGACAACAGAATAAAAAGTGGGCAAAATGGACTATGCCAAGCTTAAAAACTTGAGTGTCAGAAGACACTATTAGCAGAGTGAAAAGGCAAACTATAGAATGGAGAAATTAATTGCAAATGCTATATCAGGTAAAGTTTTAATATCTAGAGTATGTAAGGAACTTCTACCTATGAGTAGAACAACACAAACCCCCAAATTCCACAAATATTCTGATTAAAATATGGCAAAGGACTTGAGTAGGCATTTCTCCAAAGAAGATATACAAATGGTCAATAATCACATGAAAAAATGTCTAATATCACTAATCATTAGAGAAATGCACATAAAAACCACCATGAGATACCAACTCATACCCATCAAAATGGCTGCTACCAGAATCCAGAGAATAATAAGTGCTGGCAAAGAGGTGGAAAAATTGGAACCCTTGTACTCTGTTGGTTGGAATGTAAAATGGTGTAGCCATTATGGAAAACAGTGTGGGGGTTCCTCAAAAGTTAAGATCAGAATTTCTATTTAAGCCAGCAATTTCACTTTGGGGTATATATATCCTAAAGAATTAAAAGCACCATGTTCACTGTAGCATTATTCATAATAGTTAAGCTGTGGATCCACTGAGAGATGAACAGACAAAGAAAATCGTATATATTACAACAGAATTCTGTGTAGCCTTAAAAAACTAAGAGGATCTTGTCACATGCTGCAACACGAATGAACCTGAAGTGGGGCAAAAGAAGCCAGTCACTACTGGACAGATGCTGTATGATCCCATGCATATGATGAATCTGAAGCAGTAAAATCAAAGAACCAGAAAGTAGAAAGGTAGCCACCAAGAGCAGGAAGGAGGGGAAATTAGAATTTACCTGGAATAGAGATTTGGGATTGCAAGATGAAAATCTTCCATTACACAACAATCTGAGTATACTTAATACTATCGATCTGTGCATTTATAAATGGCTAAGATGGTAAGTTTTTGTCTGTTTTTTATCACATTTTTAGAGTGAAAAGAGGCAGTGGTAGATATATAAATAGAGAAGAAGTCTTCTGGAAGATCATGAGGAGGGACATACGATATAATTGCCAGATAGTATTAAGAAACACTTGTAGGTCCGGGTCCTGCTGAGGGCCGGTCAGGACTCACCCGTTGCTTTGGTTGCCCGGCAAGGGGAACGAAATGCTGCCATTCGCATAGGATACCAACATGGCAGAGATCTGATGTCATCAGAAAGCGGCGGAGGAGAGAACTTCATCAATACCAGCGGCGACATAAACAGTTGGTCTCCTGGTAGGGGGGGTGAGGCACAGACACCC
>NW_026000242.1:27367677-27384934 GCF_001458135.2 Marmota marmota marmota
AAAAAAAAAAAAGAAGAAACACTTGTAAAATAAATAAATAAATAAATCTCTTAACAAGTGGGAAAAAAAAAAAGAAACACTTGTCAGCAATCCTTTAAGGAATTAGCAGTTGTATTAAGGTTTGCCAGAGAAACAGAACCAATGGAAAAAAATGTGTGTGTGTGTTTAAATTTATTCAATTGGCTTAAGCCAATTGAAAAACCAATAGCTACTCAGTCTAAGCAATGGGAAGCCTCAGAACAAGAGGGACAAATGATGCAGTCTCAGAGGCTAAAGGCCTGGAAGCTCCTATTGTCCCTAGTGTAAGTCCACAGAGAAGAGCAGAAGAAGCTGGGGTCTGATGTCCTCCAGTGATGACAGCTGCAAGGGTATACCTGTTCAAGAAGATTTCATTTTGCACCTGCTGGTGGGCTTTCTCCTTCTTTCCACTTCCACTTTTGTGGCTCCTGGCCTATTGGACAGCGCCACCCACGTGAATGTGGGTCTTCCCCCTTAGTCTACTGTCCCATATGCCAACAGTCCTTGGAAACACTGTCACAGACACACCCAGAACAGTGTTTTACTATTTTTAGAGGCATCTCTCAATCCAGTCAAGTTGACAATTGAGATTAACCATTACCTCCAGTTATCATGATTAATTCTTCTTCAGCATTGGTCAACCCATCAGGTGGAAAAACAGCGGAAGCAAAAATTTAGATTGAACCAGATTTTAATTTAGCTAAGGGAGTGGGAGATAGCAAACAAGAGGTTTGAGCGTGGACTGGGGTTGTAGCTCAGTGGAAGGGTGCTTGCCTAGCATGTCTGAGGCACTGGGTTCAATTCTCAGCACCACATAAAAAGTAAATAAATAAAATAAAGGTCTATTGACAACTAAAACAATATTAAAAATAAAAAGGGTTTGAAGGTATGTCCAAGGGACGGTGAGTAGCAGTAGAATCAATATCATGCTTCATCTTATATCTGTGCAAATAACATTGCTAATAAATTTAATAAAGTAGAATTTCAGAAACAATAAAAAAGAACATATAAGAGAAAATCTTTATCATATCAGAGTATAAATGGAATTTTGATAAGACACAGAAGATACTGCCAGAGAAGAAAGGACTGCTAAACCTTACTACACTGAAGTTGAAATGTCTCTATAGCAAACAGTACTCTAAAGAAAAGAGAATTCAAAGACTGACTTAGAAAAAAAATTTCTAAATTTCTTTTTATAATTATAAATGGACACCATGCCTTTATTTGTTTATTTTTTTATGTGGTGCTGCAGATCAAACCCAGTGCCTCACACATGCAAGGCAAGCACTCTGCCACTGAGCTACAGCCCCAGCCCTGACTTAGAAAAATTTTTAAACACATTTACTCACAAACTCAAATAAAAAATTTCTAAAAGTTCAATAAAATAAAATATTGGGCAATTCACAGAGGAAACCCACATGGTCATATAAATAAATGAAAAGATGTTGACATTGACTAGTAAATCATCAGAAAGTAAAAATTAAAATAGTCATATGGTATTTCCACCCCTCCTACTGGCAAAAATTTCAATGATGATCTCTGGACATTGTACTTAGAGATCCCAGTTCAGGGGACTTCAACCCTACAAAGATTTGCCAATCTTTCCCCTGCTTCCATGTACTTCCCAGAGCAGAATTATTTCCTTACTGTTAAACATACATTGCATTCCCCTCTGATTTGTTTATGTAGCTCCTTGACTAAACCATACATACACAGGGAGCATCCAGGGCCACGTCTTTTTGCCCACATTCCTTGCCCCATTCATGGCTTGTCGTGGGCTCACAGTGGACATTTGCCACATTGAATGCAAGCCTTCTTTCTTCATCCAGAAAGGCACAGAAGCTGGTCACTAACACATGAATCTGAGTTTGTGTAGTTTGGGCTTATGCTTCATGAATTATGCATGAGCCTAATTTAGGAATCTCCATGTCAAGGAGAGGCAGGGAAGAAGCTGATTGTTAGGAAGGAATGCACAGGATATTGCTATTGATTGTCTGCATTCTTTAACACCCTGTGCTTATTCCAAAGAGTATTTTCTCCTGGCGGGAGGGACTAAGGAGAAAAATGATATGAGGCTGCTCAGGCATCAGGAACATTTCCATCAGGCATTAATAATTTGAATCTTATTTGGAAATGCTTACCACTTTAGCTTGTGGGTCCAGAGGCAGAACTGACATCAAATTTTTTAAAAATATAAGATACTGATCAGGATTGGGGTTGTTTTGAATTAATTAAGACATGGTCTTATGTGACAGAGGAAATTAAAACTATGCTTTTGCTAATTTGTCTCCCATATGAAATTGTTCTGCAAATCTGATTTCATTTTCAATGCAGGAATACTAGGGAGCCTTTGGGGACATGGAGCGACAAGGGGAGAGGACATTGTTCCTATTCAATTATATCCTGCAAGGGAAGAGGCATCTGAGCATGGACTTCTGGGATTTGTATGCATGTACATGCATGTGTGTTTGTTAGAGGGCATGTGGAAAGGGGAAGACGGTGGGATAATAGGTAGTGGCAGGGTGAGTGATTTACTGTCACCTAATTATTATCTTTCTCCTTACTAAACTATATGGAAGGCAGGGATAACTTTCCATCAATTGGAAATCAGCACGACCAATTAGAGAGATCAGGGCTATAGAAGGATATAGGATCCACCTGCAGATATGTAATAGCTAAAGCTGAGGAAATAAATGGGACTGTAGCAAAAAAAAAAAAGTGTCAGAGAGAAAAAGGACAGAATGTTGGCAAGTTGTTTATTCAATAGACCTTTACTGAAAACATTATATAGGCTCAGGAACACAGTCTGGATTAAACATCCTGGTTTGCATCCCAGCTCTGCCACTTACTAGCAGTCTGGCCTTGAGAAAACATCTTGAACTCTCTGTGCCTCAATCTATAAAATGGCTATGCTAATGCTATTAACAATGAGTTTTTAGACAGGTTATAAACATAAAGAATGGAGCACATGCCCTCCACGCTCTAGGTGCATGTGTATTGGTTGTTGGTATTGGGAAAGAGTAAGATATTCTATGATGGTGGTGATGTCTCAACCCTGAGGTAGATTATGCTAATACAATAATGAATTTTATATCCTCTTATTTCTTTTTTGGGGGGGTGGGGGTGGTACCAAGTATTGAACTCAAGGGCACTTAACCACTGAGCCACATCCCTAGCCCTATTTTGTATTTTATTTAAAGACAGGGTCTCACTGAGTTTAGTACCTCACTTTTGCTGAGGCTGGCTTTGAACTTGCAATCCTTCTGCCTCAGCCTCCTGAGCCACTGGGATTACAAGTGTGTGCCACTGGCTTATATCCTCTTATTCTTAATAAAGCAATGCAGAATCTAGTGTTGGGATGGCATGTAAGCAGGGTATTGTGATGGTAGAAACAAACACAGGGTGTCCTTGGGATTGCAGAGGAGGGGTGCCATCCCAAATATGGTGTCCCAAACTACCTCCTGGGTTAGCATATTGTTCCCCTATATCTTTTCTTTTCTCCTGCTAGGCTCTTGCCCTGCCTGCAACCCTATCCACCCACCTCCCCCTGGCCTCATTGGATTTCCTTAGCAGTCATCAGAACTAAAGAAATAGGGTCATCTCTGCGAACCCACGCCCCCACCCCACCCCCCACCCCTAGGCTAAGAGATGTTCTGTGCCAGTGCTAGGTACCATAGGGCTTTTCCTCGGGCACTTTGAAAACTCCTGGCCTTTCAGCTGAACAACCTTGGAATTTAGTCTTCTTCAGAATACAGCCAATCCTTTCCTTTCCCTGGTTTCATTTCCTTTTGTCCAAACTGTCTTTTGTGGTTTCCATAGAAATGAAGGCTGCTGGCTGGGCCCATCCCTGTGGCAATTTTAAGGAGATTAATAGCCGCCTTCCCATTCCCTGTTGATTTCTCACATTTTTGGTTTGATGAAAACTCACAATGCTAGCTTCTTATATCCCCAGTGCAAGGGAGGAGACATTTATCACTCTGTTAGTAGGTTACACATAACACCCATGTTTGGTTTGTGGGCCACTTCTCTGCAATCATATTGATATCATACTTACTGGCATGTAGCAAAAAAGACATAAATACCTGCATAGATGCTGGTAATTGATGAGCCCCAAGGCTCCCTTGCTAGTTGTTGGGATCCTGAAGCAGGGGAAGACTTTACCTTTGTTTTAGCAGGTGTGGACAGTCATGCTGGCTCTGCAGGGCCCTGGTTCTCACACTTAGACTTCCCAAAACTGAATCTGTATACCCCAAAGCTGCAGTTCCCTCCAGGCAGAGATGAGTTGGCAGGCAGCCTTAGAGGCTGGGAAGGGAGGGTTTTGGAAAGATGAAGTTGGCTTATATGGCACCTGGACTAACCTCAGCAAGTTTGGAGCTGTGACATAACCTGTATGACTGTTTTGGTGGGCTAGACTGAGAAAGCCATTATGTCTGCACTTTTGACTTCCTTCTATTATATCCAAAAGCACTTTTATCAGGATATAATTTACATACAGTAAAATTCATCCTTTTTAGTGTTTAGGTCTATGAATTTTGACACACATACACTCAGGTATTCACCACCATAATTAAGATACAGAACAGTTCCATTACCACTCTTCCTCCAAATTCTCTCAGGACCTTTTGTGATCCACCCTTCTCTTTCCCATCTCTGCCATTCATTGCTCTGTTTTCATGCCTACGGGTTTTTTCTTTTTAAGAATGTCATATAACTGTAGTCTTTTGAAACTGTCTTTTTCCCCTTAATGCACTTGAGATCCTGTTATCTTTCTGTTAGTATAATTAAACATCTGAGATAACTAGCTTAAAAAGGACAGGGTTGTTTTTTTTTTTTTTTGGCTCACATCTCTGGAGGTTTCATTCAATTGTTGGTTGAACTCATTGCTTTTGGTCCTGTGAGAAAGCAGCAAATCATGGCAGGAGCATGTGGTGGTCACCTCATGGCAGCCTCATGGCAGCCAAGAAGAAAATAAAGAGAAGAGGTATCAGGGTTCTGATATCTCTTTAAAGGCCCACCCCCAAGTGACTTCCAATTAGGTCCCACCTCTTAAAGGTTCCACAGTCTCCCAATAGTATCATAAACTGGAGGCCAAGCCTTTAACACAGGGGCTTTTGGGGGACATTTATACAAACCATAGCAGAGACTCATCCACGTTGATGTGTGTCTTTAATTCTCATAATGTTCCTCAAGGCAGGAGTTATCTTAATAAGGGAGGTTCCCAAGGATCTTAGAGAGAATCTATGATACACTAAAGCTCACTTGGTACGTGGAAGTGAACCTGGGATTTGAACACAGGTCTGTGGTAGTTCTTAGCCCACACTTTGCACTATCCCTTCAAGGAAAGCACTGCTGACCAAGGAGGCTGCATTCCTCTCTGTGTTCACCAGCTAAGGGAGATAAGGACATAAGGGAGGACTTCAGGGCAAAGATCATTCATCTGAGTGAAGTGATAGGTGCCTGTCCCTCTGCAAGCCTTGCCAGATGTCAGGATATTGGAATTCCATATGCTAGGAATCCTCAGAGCTAGGAGTGCTCCCATAACAGAATGTGGAGAATCTCTCTCCCTGTGAGTGGAGAAAGACTTCTATAAATATATCCTAGATTTTTTTAAATAGTTTTTTTTTTAGTTGTAGATGGACACAATATTTTTATTTATTTATCTATTTTTATGTGGTGCCGAGGAGCGAACCTAGTGCCTCACCTGTGTGAGGCAAGCCCTCTACCACTAAGCCCCAGCCCCAGCCTCTGTCCTAGTTATTTTTAATGGTAAAACTGCTATTCTGGAAGAGGGGCTTCCAGAGAAAGAGTTGTGGTGGTCAACTGAGTGAATCACAGTGGTCATAGCAGATCCTCTGAGCTAGCAAAAATACAGAAGCATATGCTACTAAGTAATGCACTTTACTTTCTTTTTAATGAGCATCTTAGAAATTTTAGTATAGATAAGATTCCATCTGTGCATTTGTTATCATTGCCATAGAACAAATTATCCTACAATTTAGTGACTGAAACTTGCAAATATTTATTCTGTCACAGTTTCTGTGGGTTGGGAATCTAGACACAGCCCAACTGGGGTTTTTTTTGGCTCAGGGTTTCTCACAAGGCTGCAATCAAGACACCAGAAGATACTGTGGTCTCATCTCAAGGCTCAAGTGGGGGAAGATCTGCTTTTAAGCTCGTGTGAGTGGCTGTTGACAGGCCTCAGGTTCTTGCTGGAAGTTGTCCAGAGGCATTAGTTCTTTGCCATGAGGGCCTCTCCATAGGAAGTTCATAATACATCAGCTGACCTCCCGGAATGAGATAGTAAGACACCAGGAAAGCAGGAGAGTGGCCTGAAATTCACAGTCTGTGTAATCTCTTCTCAGAAGTGACAATTCATCACTTTTTCTGTATTTAACTGTTAGAGTTAAATCACCAGGTCTAGCCCACGCTCTAGGGCATGACATTATGCAAACATGGTAGCCCCAGGAATTGAGGATCATCTTAGAAGCTGCCTATCATAAGGTATAATTCACAAATCATGAAATGCACACATCTAAGGTATTTAGGTCAATGAATTTTGACAACCGTATACCATGTAATCATCACTCACAATAAAATTTAGATCAGTTCCATTTCTCTAAAAAGTTTCCTGATGAACTTTCCAGTTAATTAATTCCACTTTCAACCTCACTGCCCCCTCTCTCCTCAGCCCTCCCCACGGCAAGCCACTTTCTTATTTCTACCACCATAGATTATTTTTGCCTCTTTCTGGACTTCTATCAATGGAATCCTTCAGGTTGATTTTTAATTCTTGTTCTTTCCACTGGAATTGGCTTTTTTGAAATGAATGAAAAGCACCCAAATGAGAACAAGCAAAGGGTATTTATTCACAACTTGCTACACCAAGGGTGTCAGCCACCATCAATTGACTTTGATAAAAACTCAAAAATAAGCAGAACAGTGGGAAAGCTTTAGAGTGGAAAGAGAGAGGGCTCAAGGTCTACTATAGTCATGTTTCTAGCAGAGGAAAGTGGGAGATGGGTTTAGGGGGACAATACCCTGCTTTATCCAGTTGGCCCTAAGTTAGAAGTAAGGGAAAAATTAGTGAAGTTGTCAATTATTGATCAAATCCTGACCTTTAGGGACCAATTGCTAGAAAGATTATGATTTGGTTTCCAGGACTGGTTGCTACAGGTTGTTGGTCAGGGTTTTACTTCAATATACGGTCCGTCTATTGTCCATTTGTACATTCACCTTCTCAGTTGATTTCAAAGATGTGGGGGAGAGAGATCCTGGTTGACTCTGTCCTACTTACAAACCAGTAGTGAGGAAGGAACAGAAGGAAGAAATAAAGGTGTCATTTAAGTAAAAACCAACTTTCATCACTATCAACCATGCTGCAGAGAACCCAAAAGGACAGAGAGGATGTGGCCAGGGATGAGGGGGAAATTTCTAGAGCCTGGAATCACAAACCCTGGAATGCAAAACTTCCCATTTTGAGGACTTCAGAGAATAAAAAAAAAATGAAACTTTAGGGCCAGCTAGAAATTGCCTTCTTTGTTTAGCAGGACATCCTGGGTGAGTTGGGGTAGTGGTTGGGCCTTGATCTGGAGATATTAGGAAGGAGGTGCTCACTGGCCTGAAAATCACAGGAGAGCTAGGAGCTCTATTGCCCACTGGGTGTCCCATGGTCCATAAGTGGAATGGCCATGCTGAGGACAAACTTCTAGGGATGACTTGACAAAGGGAGGCAGGAGCAGGGGGCCCCAAACTACTTGTTTTCAGGGAAGTTGAAGAAATGGAGACCTGGGGAGAATGGGCTGCCCTGAAGAGATCCCAAGTGGAGGTGGCAGTTCAACAGGTGTGCCTTTTTAAGACTCCAGCCAGTATGGCACAGTGGGGAGAAGGACCCCCGGGGACTAGTCCCCATTCTGCTATGTGGATATAAAATACCACAGAAACCTGAAAGTTCTGACAGAAAGTACAGGAGGACACTCAGCTTTTTAGTATTTTCTGGGTTGGCCCAGAAGGAACCTCCATCTTTCTAGGCTATTCCATCGAGATCTCTGTTTACTGTCTGCTGACACTTCACTCAGGCCTGCCTTTAGTGTTGTTCTGTGGCTCTTTGTTTTTCCTTTTCTTTTCTTTTCTAAAGCCTACTTGGAATTTCAATTATATTTTTAGTTTCTTTCATTGGTCCTCCAAGAAAGAACATGGCCCAAAACATAGAGATACTACTGTTCTGTTAAGAAATAGGTTGCTTTAGAAACCAAATTTTTTTTTTCACAAAGCAGTTTCTTTTTATTTTTTCTATATAGATGGTCCACTTCAGTGATATTTGTGTCATGATCTAAAACCCCCAAAATGGGAGTCTCTTTTTGTGTCTCAGTGTGCTTTGTCTTCTTGTTTGTTTTACAAAACTACACTTCAAATTCCACGTCTATTATTGCTTTTCCTTCTGAAACTCAACCTCTGGGATTGGATGGAGATCAGCCCTGCTGCTCTGAGAAAATGGAGGCCCAGGTCACACCAGCCTCATGCCTCTTACCACCTACGGTTTTAGCTCCCTCTCTCTACCCTCTGTCCCTTCTCTGTTTCCCTCCTTTCTTCCCTCCCCTCCTTCCCTCCCTTCCTCCCTCTCTCCTTTACTTCCTTTTTCCATTCTTGCTTCCTTTCCTCCTTCCCTCCTGCTATCCTTCTCTATATTTTCCCTCTCCCATCTTTCCACCCTTCCCTCTTTTTCCTCATAAATCTTTCTTGAGCATCAAAGGTATACTGGCACCATGATAGGTATGGAAACAGGGAAAACACCAACATGCGAGAAAAGAAACAAACGAGAAAATTATTTTGTCAACAAAGGAATGAACTCGATGCAGCACAAGTCTCCAAAGCCAGCTTAGCCCAGACTGCCTGAAGGGGTCAGGGAAGGCTTTACAGAGGAGGGGCCTTCTAGGCTGAGACTTCACTCACGGACAAGGAGTTCTAAGTGGATATGAGGGGCAGGAAAAGATGGTGTCCAAAGTCGAGGTAATGGCCTGTGAAAAGGCACAGGGACTGAGAGAACTTGGCATTTGTAATGAGGCACCCCCAACTCCATGTGGCTCAAGTATGGAGGACTTCAGTGGGTGCCAGGAGGTAGGATGTAGGGCTCAGTCCTAAAGTGAAAGTTCCTATAAACTATGGGATGGAATTTCAGTTTTTATTCTGTGAATAATGAGAGCTAATGAAGGATTTTTAGTGTGTGTGGGGGGGGTGGCGTAAAGCAACTTTGACTGCCAGAAACATCACTCTGTCAACAGCGGAGGCACTGAATTGAAAAAAAAGGGGAGGCCCTGAGCAGGGGAGCATGGAGGAGGCCAATGGTAAGCTCCAGACAGGAGACGAAGGGTTAAATGGCAGTGACAGTGAGGATGGTGAGAAGGTCCCACGAGGTACCTTAAAAGGTAAGATCAACAGACCTGAAGGCTGATGGAATATGGTAGGTTAGCATTAGCTACCACGATGAGAAATGCTGGAGAGATCAATTCACCTGTTAGGTTTGAGGAATACAGTCCAACACGCCTCCAGTCTACCTTGTCTGTAATCCGACATGTTCATTCTAATGTCCATATCTGATTATATCACTCAAAAATATTTTATGACCCTCTTCCTTACCCTTACCTAGCTTTCCACTACTTTCTACCATGAATTCTTACTTAAGACTCACCTTGGAACTCACTTATGCCTGGGAGGTCAGCACATCGCCAGGCACCTCTGCCTTTGTTTATTACATTCTTGATGCCAAGACACATTTCCTGCTTCTTGCTTTGTTGCTGAAACACTATTCATTCCTTTAGGACTTATCAACAATGTGTGAAGCCAGCCATCTATAGCCAAAAGCCCAATGGAATTAAATTATTTCTTTCTAGCAGTTTTTCATATCTCTATTCAAACACCCAAAATCATCTGACTAGTCACATATGTGTCTCTTTTGTACGGTTTCTTTGATAAACTCCCTTACAATACATTATGTTTGTCCTTTATAATTCTTACCCAACTATAATTAGATAATAAAATTTGCAATTAGTTGTTTGCTGTCTCTGCTTCCCATTATTTTTCTAATCCCCACATGACACATGGTGAGATTTCTGTGTATTTTTGTGGCAAGAATAAATGTTACTTCTTTCCCTTGCTCCTCTCCCTCTCCCATATTTGTGAAAAGAGACAATAACTAGCTAGAATAGAAGGATAGCATCTCATTCCCTGAGAGGTCAAAGGAACCTTATTACTCATGCCGTCCAGTGCATGGACCTACATCGTCTCGGCCACATGCATGCCCAGATTTCTCCATGGGGACCCATTTTGTAATCTTAGCACAGCTTAATGAGTCAGGAAGGCCTGCCTCCTGAGAAGTTGAGTCCTTTATGTCTGCAGTGTCTTCTCTGTGGTCTACTGCATTAAACATTAGGAGGTTTTAACCTTGAATCCTCAGTGGTATCACCTAGGACACCCATCGGGTCTCATCATACATGTGTCATTTTCAATCCAGTAAGCCACCAAAATTGTTTCAATAAAGCAGGTCTGAGATACATCCCAGAATGCGTATTTTGAAAAAGAACCACAGTAAGCTTGGTGACTCACTTTCAAAGAATAGAGTAGGGAAAGAGAAAGATAGAAATCTGGCAAATATGACCTTCATCGAGTGAGGGAGGTTGACATCATTAGTGATGTCATATGGTGGTCATGCACCCACTGACACCTCACCTCTTTGGCATTCTTTCCAAAACTAGTGCCCAGTCTAATCGTGAGAAAATCATTATATGAATCCTTCTGGGGGAATATAGGCTGCATCTTGGAGCAGGCATCCCAAAGCCAGTGTAAGAACCACTCTTTCAGTCCCATCTCTGAAAGACAATGCATCCATCTTAGGGTACCTCCACAGCTATCTCAAGTTATCTCCTGCTATTGTCACCACCATCTATTGTTGCAGTAGCCTCCATCCTGGGACACAGCAGGGTCTGGAAGCCCAACACCCAGGTGAGGTACAGATAATCTGCACAGATACTACAAGATTATAGGGTAGAAGCTGTAATAGCTCAGATCCACACTTCAAGAAAGGAAATCACAGAGACAACATGAAAAACAAGTCAGGAAAGTGCCCCAAACAAACCAGGATACTATAATAACAGAACCCATAGACAGCGCAGTTGGTGAAATGACAGAGAAGGAGTTCAGAAGGTTCATAATTAAAATGATCTGTGAATTAAAGAATGGCTTAAATGAGCAAATACAGGCAAAATTGATTACTCCAACAAAGAGTTAAAAGAGCGAATACAGGTAACCATTGGTGACACCAAAAAACAGATAAGGGAACAAATACAGGTAGCAAAAGATTACTTCAGAAAGAGATAGAGATTCTAAAAAAAATCAAAAATTCTTGAAATAAAGGAAACAATAAAACCAAAAAAATCAATATAAATCATCACCAATAGACTAGATCACTTGGAAGACATCAAATAATCAAGACAAAGTATACGTTATGGAAAAAATAATGTTGACTACACAGTGAAGATGGTAAGAAACCATGAGCAGAACATCCAAGAATTATGGAATAGCATGAAAAGACCAAATAGAGGAAGTCACAGAGTTTCAAACCAAAGGAATGCACAATCTCTTCAATGAGATAATATCAGAAAATTTCCCAAACATGAAGAATAATTTGGAAACCCAAGCACAAGAGGCTTACAGGACACCAAGTGTACAAAATTGCAACAGATCTAAACCAAGGCACATTATAATGAAAATGCCTAGCATATAGAATAAGGATAGAATCTTAAAAGCCACAATAGAGAGGAATCAGATCACATATAGGGGGAGACCAAATTGTATCTCAGCAGATTTTTCAACCCAGATCCTCAAAGCCAGGAGATCCTGGAACAACATATACCAAGCTCTGAAATAAAATGGATGCCAACCAAGAATCTTATATCCAGCAAAATTAAGCTTTAGATTTGATGATGAAATAAAAACTTTCCATGATAAACAAAAGTTAAAAGAATTTACAACTTGAAAGCCTGCACTATAGAACATCCTTGGCAAAATATTTCATGAAGAGGAATTGAAAAAAAAATAATGAAAATCAGCAAAGAGAGGTATTACACTAAAGGAAAAACTAATCAAAGTAGAAACCAAGTCAAGTTAAATACCGAAAATAAACAAAAAAGGCTGAGAATACAAGTTATGTCTCAATAATAACCCTGAATGTTAATGTTTATGACCTAAACTCACCAATGAAAAAATATAGACTGGCAGGTTGGATTTAAAAAAGATCCAACAATATGCTTCCTCCAAGAGACTCATCTCATGAGTAAAGACATCCACAGACTGAAGGCAAACGGTTGGGGAAAAGCATACCACTCACTTGGACTGCAAAAGCAAGCAGGGGACCATTCATCAAGAAAACATAACAATGATAAATATATATGCCTCAAACAATATCTACATTCATCAAACAAACTCTTAAGTTCAAGAGTCAAATAGACCACAACATAATAATTCAGGGTGACTTTAACAACCTCTTTCACCACTGGATAGATCTTCCAAACAAAAGCTGAACAAAGAAACTATAGAACTCAATAATGTAATCAATAACTTAGACTTAACTGACATATATAGAATATTTCATCCTTCAACAAGCAAATTCAATTTCTTCTCAGAAGCACATGGATGCTTCTCTAAAATAGACCATATATTATGCCACAAAGCAATTCTCAGCAAATATAAAAAAAGTAGAGATACTATCCTACATTCTATCAGATGAAATTAGAATGAATTTATTAGAAAGAATTTAATGAAATTAGAAACCAATGATAAAATAAAAAAAGCTACTCCAACACCTGGAGATACTGAATGAACAATATGCTACTGAATGAACAATAGGTTGCAAAAGACATCAAGGAAGAGATCAAAAATTCTTAGAGGTGAATGAGAACAGAGACACAATGTATCAAAATCTCTAGGACACTATGAAGACAGTACTAAGAGGAAAGTTCATTGCATAGAGTTCATTCCTTAGAAGAAGAAAAAGTAAACAAGTAAATGACTTAATATTACATCTCAAAGCTCTTGAAAAAGAAGAACAAATCAACACCAAAAGCAGCAGAAGACAGGAAATAATTGAAATCAGAGCTGAAATCAATGAAATTGAAACAAAAGAAACAATCCAAAAAATTGATAAAACAAAAAGTTGTTTTTTTTGAAAAAAATAAATAAATAAAATTGACAAACACTTAGCCATGCTAATGAAGAGAAGGAGAGAGAAAACTCAAATCACTAACATAGATGATGAAAAAGGAAATATCACAACAGACACTACAGCAATACAGAAGATAATTAGAAACTATTTTGAAAACTTGTACTCCAATAAAGTAGAAAATATTGAAGGGATCAACAAATTTCTATAGTCATATGAATTGCCCAAATTGAATCAGGATAATATACACAATTTGGACAGATCAATTTCAAGCGATAAAATATATGACACCATCAGAAACCTGTCAACCAAGAAAAGCCCAGGACTGGATGGATACAAAGCTGAGTTCTACAAGATCCATAAAGAAGAACTAATACCAATACTCTTCAATTTATTTCAGGAAATCAAAAAAGAGGGAGAACTTCCAAACTCATTCTATGAGGTCAAAATCACCCTGATTCAAAAACAAGGCAAAGACACATCAAATAAAGAAAACTTTAGACCAATATCTCTAATGAACATAGGTGCAAAAATTCACAATAAAATTCTGGCAAATCGAATACAAAAACATATAAAAAAGATAGTACACCATCCCAGGGATGCAAGGTTGGTTCAACATAAGGAAATCAATAATGTAACTCATCATATCAATAGACTTAAAGATAAGAACCATATGATCATCTCAATAGACACAGAAAAGGCATTTGACAAAATATAGTATCCCTTTATGTTGAAAAGATCAGAAAAACTAGGGATAACAGGAATATATCTTAACATTGTAAAAGCTACCTGTGCTAAGCCCCAGGCCAACATCATTCTAAATGGAGAAAAATTGAAGGCATTCCCTCTAAAAACTGGAACAAGACAAGAATGCTCTACTTCACACTTCTATTTAACATAGTTCTTGAAACACTGGCCAGAGCAATTAGACAGACAAAAGAAATTAAAGGGATATGGATAGGAAAAGAAGGACTCAGATTAGCACTATTTGCTGATGATATGATTCTATAGAAGACCCAAAAAATTTCACCAGAAATTTTTTCACTTCTAGAACTAGTAAATGAATTCAGCAAAGTAGCAAGATATAAAATCAACACCCATAAATCAAAGGCATTTCTGTATATCAGAGACAAATCCTCTGAAAGGGAAATGAGAAAAGCTACCCCATTTACAATAGCCTCAAAAAAAAAAAAAGCTTGGGAATCAACCTAACAAAAGAGGTGAAAGACCTCTACAATGAAAACTATAGAATGGTAAAGAAAGAGATCAAAGAAGACCTTAGTAGATGGAAAGCATACCACTCACATGGACTTGTTCTTGGTTAGGCAGAATTAATATTGTCAAAATGACTATACTACCAAAAGCACTATACATATTTAATGTAATTTCAATCAAACTCTCAATGACATTCTTTACAGAAATAGAAAAAGCAATCATGAAATTCACCTGGAAAAATAAGAGACCCAGAATAGCTAAATCAATCCTTAAGCAAGAAGAGTGAAGCAGGTGGCATCACTATACCAGACCTTAAACTATACTACAGAGCATAGTAACAAAAACAGCATGGTACTGGCATCAAAATAGACTTGTAGACTCATGGTACAGAATAGAGGACACAGAGACTAACCCACATAATTGCAGTTATATTAGACAAAGCACCAAAAATGTACATTGGAGAAAAGATAGACTCTTCAACAAATGGTTCTGGGAAAACTGGAAATCCATATGCAACCAAATGAAATTAAATCCCTATCTCTCACCATGCACAAAACTCAACTCAAAGGAGATCAAGGACCTAGGAATTAAACTAGAGGCACTGTGCCTATTAGAAGAAAAAGTAGGCCCTAATCTCCATCATGTCAGATTAGGCCCCGACTTTCTTAATTAAGACTCCTATAATGCAAGAATTAAAATCAATAATCAATAAATGGGATGGATTCAAACTAAAAAGCTTGTTCTCAGCAAAAAACAAAACAAACAAACAAAACAATCAGTGAGGTGAATAGAGAGCCTATAATTTTCACCACATACACATCAGTTAGAGCACTAATTTCTAGGGTATATAAAGAACTCAAAAATCTTAACACCAGAAAAATAAATAACACAATCAATAAATGGGCCAAGGAACTGAACAGACACTTCCCAGAAGAAGATAAACAATCAATCAACAAATTCATGAAAAATGTTCAACATCTCTAGCAATTAGAGAAATGCAAATCAAAACTACTCTAAGATTTCATCTCACTCCAGTCAGAATAGAAGCTATCAAGAATACAAACAACAATAAGTGTTAACGAGAATGTGGGGAAAAGGCACACTCATACATTGCTGGTGGGACTGCAAATTGGTGCAGCCAAAAGCAGTGTGGAGAATCCTTGGAAAACTGGGAATGAAATCACTTTTGGATCCAGCTATCCTACTCTTTGGTCTATACTCAAAGGACTTAAAAACAGCATACTACAGGGACACAGCCACATCAATGTTTATAACAGCACAATTCACAATAGCTAAACTGTGGAACCAACCTAGATGCCCTTTAGTAGGTAAATGAATAAAGAAAATGTGGTGTATACACAATGGAATACTATTCAGCATTAAAAAAAGAATAAAATCATGGCATTTGCAGGTAAATGGATGGAGTTGGAGAAGATAACATTAAGTGAAGTTAGCCAATCCCAAAAAAACCAAATGCATAATGTTTTCTCTGATATAAGGAGGTTGATTCATATTGAGTTGGGAAGGGGAACATGGGAGAATTAGACAAATCTAGATAGGGCAAGGGGTGGGAAGGGAAGGTGGGTATAAAAGGTGGCTGAATGAGATGGACATCATTACTCTAAATACATGTATGAAGACAAGAATGGTGTGAATATACTTTATATACAACCAGAGATATGAAAAATTGTGCTCTATATGTGTATTATGAATTGTAATACATTCTGCTGTCATATATAACAAATTTTAAAAAAAAGATTAAGAGCAAACTTTCTCAGTACCAGGAAATCTGTAAGTAATATTAGATGGGAAAAAGGAAAAAAAATTTTAGACGGAAAAAACTGAAAATGTAAGAAGTATCTTACATTAGTTATAGGATTAGGTGCTTCGAGAGCTATTATACTTTCCACAATATTAAACATCTAGAGAATTTGAAAGTGCAGATGAAGTAGCTGTGAAGCTGTATCTCTTGAGTTAAATACACTGGATAGGAAATTTTAACTGTAATATACTTTTTCTGTATAATAAGTGAATGTAAGCTATTAGAGGGAATGATGAGCTTAGGGATTAAGTCAGCAAAGGATTAACTGGCTTTATTATTGGTGCAAATGTGGTGTGCATGAAATAGACAGTGAAGTTATAGCTTTGCTTCTGTTTTTATTAAGATTGTTATTGTTTTTGTTAATGCTCTGGCTTCAAAATTACATAAACTGTGAATGGTCTATGCAATCCCATGTTTCCATTAAGCCCTGGTTTTGTAATGTGTGATTTTGTGACATACAAAATTTTTCAGAAACATATAGGACATGATGACAGAAGTAGTTGTACAGTGCTGGGGATGTGGCTCAAGCGGTAGCGCGCTCTCCTGGCAAGCGTGCGGCCCGGGTTCGATCCTCAGCACCACATACAAACAAAGATGTTGTGTCCACCGAAAACTGAAAAATAAATATTGAAATTCTCTCTCTCTCTCTCTCTCTCTCTCTCTCTCTTTAAAAAAAGAGAAGTAGTTGTACGTTAAAATAATGTACCTAATGTCCCACTAACCTGGTACTTTCTAGAGATACAAGACCATTGTGTGTTAACATTTGTACCTTCATTCCCTAAATCAGTAATGTTTGATGCATTGAGTGAGACTACAGAAGATGCTGAGTGCATGCTAATTCTTTTTCCTAATATATCTTCTTTTCAACTAAAAGAAGTTTTGTGTATGAAATTCTTCTACTAAAAATATTGTAGCTGCAAAAGAAGAAGAAGAAGAAGAAGAAGAAGAAGAAGAAGAAGAAGAAGAAGAAGAAGAAGAAGAAGAAGAGGAGG
>NW_026000242.1:27384959-27427207 GCF_001458135.2 Marmota marmota marmota
AGGAGAAGGGGAGGAGGAGGGGGGGAGGAGGAGGAGGAGAGAAGAAGAAGAAGAAGAAGAAGGAGAAGGAGAAGGAGAAGGAGAAGGAGAAGAAGAAGAAGAAAGGAAGGGGCAGGGAGAAGATAAACCCTTCTAGGGTACCCCCCCCCGTGACCAACTTCTAAACATGCCCCAAATGCCTACAGTTTACACTACCTCCCCATAGTCTATTTTGCTATATCACTGGATTAATTGACTGATGAGGTCAGAGCCCTCATGATCCAATCACTTCCCAAAAGCCCCACCTCTGAACATTGCTGTGCTTGGAACCAAGGCTTCAACACAGGAGCTTTTGAAAGACATTCCAGATCCAAACATAACAGGGTCATAATCCTTTTCCAGGAGGGACCTGCACACTGTTGATTATAAAGCAGATAGAACACGAGTCTTTATCTCTAAAATGGGTGCCTCTGTAAAATTACTTGTAAAATAGAGGCATCTGTAGAACTAATAGTCTTGCAAATTTATATTCTATTTTGAAGGAAATTAAGTGCCTAGAATGACCTGGCAAATAGCAAGTACCCCTCAAATGGTAGGTATTGTTAGATTAGTTGAAATCCAGGCATTTTGACTACTAGACCAGCCCTGCTTCTATCAAGTGACCAAAGTGACCAAGAGAGTCAGAACTCTCAAAATGGTTATGTATAAGTGCTGAGTGATTATCTTCATTGATTGGCTACTAATTGCAACCTTTGCTTAGGAAATGAATGTTTTGGCCATCATGTTTCATAAGGCCAGTCATCATGAGAATTTTATGTCAATATGACCTACCAGAAAACAATGACACCTGAGTCATTCAGAACACTAATGACGTAATTCAAGGACTCTGTCAGACATGTCAGCAGGCTTGTGGACTTCATCCAGGCCAATGCTCCAAACTCACTCTAGGAAAGACACAACTGGCTGGAGGTGGCCCTCCTCTTCTCTTCGTGTTGCTGGCTCTTCTGAGCAGACTGTGAGGGCCTGCTGCTTTGGATAGTATGTGGGGTGGGCAACTTGTTCTGTTAACTCAGTGGGAAGAAGGACACACGCTTTGTGTTTTGTCCTCAAAGGAAACCAACAACTCTCAGATGCTGCAGTGTTATCAATCCAGAGAGAATGCAGAACTTCCCAAATCCTGCCTCAATTCACTCTGTCTCTTAAGCAGAATAAACAGTTGTCAGGATAGAAAGTGTGGGGTCATTTTATCCAGAGATCCAGGGGAAACAAAGTTTATAAGAGAGCTCACAATTTACCCATATGACCTTGAACTCTCCCGATAGAATGTTTCTCATTGTGCTGAGAAAGTGTGCAGATGAAATTGTGAATACCTTGTTAGTGTTTTCCTCAGGGAAAGTGGGTGCAAGAGAAGTTCAAGGCAAAGGAGGCCACTGTGATCCTATCTATTTTAGTGAAGGTGATGCTGGTGACTACACACTGAGCCCTACACCTTCAGGGTCTTAACACAACCCAGGTTTATCTCTCCCTTTGAAAAAGTCTGGGTGACGTGGCCCAGCAGCCTTCCACATTAGCATTCAGGGACCCAGGCTCATTTCAACTGTGGCTCCACATGCCTCATAATGGTCAATTTTCCCTGTTCAACTGGTAGATGAGACACCGACAATGAAAAAAGGTGCATCCACCTGTTTCTGCCCAGAAAAGACACACATCACACTTGTGGCTAGTCACTGTCTCAGTCGCATGGCCACCCCTGACTGCAAGAACATGGGGACTGTGGTCCAGCTGTGTGCCCAGGAGGAAAGGGAAATGGGCTTGATATGACAAACAGCAAGCCAAATATATAAAGCTAACTGAGATAAAGACACGTCGATATAAGTGAAGGGATTAGAATTTTTTTTTTTAAGAGAGAGAGAATTTTAATATTTATTTTTTAGTTTTCGGCAGACACAACATCTTTGTATGTGGTGCTGAGGATCGAACCCGGGCCGCATGCATGCCAGGCGAGTGCGCAACCACTTGAGCCACATCCCCAGCCCGGGATTAGAACTTTAATGCTGATGTCTCCATTCACTTCAAGCTAGTTAAGACACTCCTAAGTACTTTGTTCAGTTCGAGTTGTCACACTTTAATGGAGACATTGAGACATTGGAGTGCACTCAAAAAATGAGTGGCATGGTCTGAATGTGTTTGTCCCTAATCCATATGATGAAACTTAATTACAGATGTGTCATTAGTAGATGTGGCCTTTGGGAGAGATGCACCCTCATGACTAGGATTAGTGGCCTTATAAAAGAGGCTGCAGAGAATCAGCTACTGGTTTAGGCACAACAGGAAAATTTTCCTTTCACTCTCTGATCGTTGTTGGAATGAACTGATAATGGCTGGATTCACCAGGAGAAAAGGCATATCAACGTATTAATGTGCACAAAGGAAAACACAGGGGAGTGATATCTGCTAACCCAGTGGGGTCTGGATAGTTGTATGCCCTTCTTCATAGGGAAGAGGGGAGCGGCAGGGGTGTAGGCAATGTTGAGACACAGACAATGAAAAAGTAAGTAATTTTTAGGGGAAATGAATGGCCCAAGGGGACATACAATAGTTTATAAAATTATTATGTTTCAACAAATGAATGGACCAGGGAGAAAAAAAATTAACTTCTAAAAAACTCTGTTCATATGTGATGATGTTCCTCAATCTCCCTTCCTGTGACATGGGTTTAGTTAATGAGACTTCAGGGACTTGACCAAAAGCAATTGGCTTCCCGAGGTGGGTCAGGTCTTTACGGTAAAAGAATATCAGAGAAAAGCCCCTTCCAGCATCCGCTGATCTCCAAGGGCATTTAATTTAAAATAATCAGCATACCAGGTCCCATATTTTGGGGTAAAATCCCTAAGCTCCTTTATCCCTTCTACGTGTGAAGATACCCAAGAAAGTACCATCTATGAGCCAGGAAGTGAGTTCTCACCAGACACTGACTCTTCTGGTGTCACGACCTTGGACTCAGCCTCCAGAACTGTGAGCAATACATTTGGTTGTTTATACATTATCCAGTTTATGCTGTTTTTTAGAAGCCAGAATAAACTAAGATTGTGAGAAAAAACTAGGATGGACAGGACACTTGTCAATAGGTCAGAGAGGACTATCAGAGGGAACTGCAACTGTGTGCTGACCACTATCTTGAAATGTGTGAAGATTTGTAATTGAAAAACAACAGGTAGAGAGGGAAGATGAGAGGGAAGGGGAGGGGGGATAGTAGGGGATAGGAAAGGTAGCAGAATACAACAGTCACTAATATGGTATTATGTAAAAATGTGGATGTGTAACCGATGTGATTCTGCAACTTGTATTTGGGGTAAAAAATGGGAGTTCATAACCCACTTGAATCAAATGTATGGAAGATGATATGTCATGAGCTGTGTAATGTTTTGAACAACCAATAAAAAATAAATTTAAAAAAAAAAAAAAAAAAAAAAGAAAAACAACAACAACAACATACGTCACTGGAAGCTAAGCATTGTTTAAAAGAAACCTCTTCCAGGCTATCTGATTCTAGTCTATAATCATCTTTTAGCTGTTTTACAACTCTGTATGTTATAGATAACTAATAGCTATGCAAAATAATTCTTAGAGACATGCAAATTCCTTTCACTGAATTGAAATTCCTGCCCTGAATTGAAGATTGGGTGGACTTCCCACCTCCCTGTACCAGTTTGCCTCCATTTGTGCATTAATTTGAATTTTCCTGATTCATAAGTGTGCCTGTTCTTCATATTCTCATTTGAAGTACTTAGAACATGAATAGAATCAAATCTTTCACATCTGCTCATTTTTATATGTGTATGAGAGTCACAGGTTTACATTTTTTTTTCTGAAAATCATTATTATTATTTTTTAGCTGTGAGGATGTGGGGAAAAGGAGATTGTAGACAATGAAAAATAGGCAAGGGGGCGGGGGAAGAGCATGAATTCAAAACTCAGAAGAATCCAGATTCAATCCATGTCTCTACCAATCTCTACAATGTGATTTGGGATGTTTCTTTCCCTCAATTTCCTCAGCTATAAAATGGGGATAACAATGGTTCCTAATTCATGGGACTTTTTGGAGGAGCAAATATGGTAATTTCAACAAAATATTTCATGCTATCTAGCATATGATGAGTTTCAGTAGTAGTGATTGTTATTGTTATTAGTAAATTTTTTTGTATTGGGAATTGAATACAGGGGTGCTCTACCACTGAGCTACATCCCCAACTCTTTTTTTTTTTTTTTTTGTCTCTTTTTTGTCTTGATAGTGATACATGGTCTGAGTTGTTGAGATTGACCTCAAACTAGTGATCCTCCTGCCTCAGCCTCCTGAGTCACTGGGATTACAGGCATGTACCACCATGCCTGGTTTACTGTTAGTAGTTTTTATTGAAGATGCTCCATGAAAATAGTAAGGTAATCTTGGAGTGGGAAGCAGACTATCTTGGAGATTACCAAGAAGAAACCCAGCAGCTACAGTAGACATGTAGAGAGGATTTGTGCTTCTGTTAGGAAGATGGATCCCCCAGATGTCCAAACATAGAGCTCTATGTGACCTTCCTTTCATGCCTCGGAGGCTGGGCACATGTTTCTTCCTGTGGAGTTCAGGACCCTCCTCCACTCAAGCATGTGGTACACTCCTGCTTCAGGGCTCAAATGCCCTCTCCTCAGTGGGCTTTCTTTGAGGTGCCCAGGCAGTCAGCACATCTCACTTGTCTGCATATCTGAGAATTTAACTTCTCACTCTTATTTCTCGACATAAGCCTTGAAGGCTCTTGAGGTGGGTCCATGCTCTTTTTCACCTGGTGCCCCCAGGAGCTAGAGCTGAGTAGGCTTTTAGTCACTGCTTGTTGAATGCAAGATGATCTCTGACAGGGAACCATTTGGATGAACAACACAGCTGTGACCTCATGGTCTTAGAGTGGTACCACTGATCCCTGCATCCCAACCTGATCAAATATGCATTTTAAACATAATTAAGGTGAAAAAGAGAAAATTCCAAGTGTTGGGGAAGCTGTGAAGGAACTAAACTCCCACAGACTGCTGGTGTCTGTACAAACTGGTACAATCTTTTTGGAAAACAGCTCAGTCATATCTACTACAGCTGAAAATATGCAGAGCCTGTGACCCAGCACTGTCATTCCTGGGTGTACATCTAGTAGAAATGCACAGGTCTGTTCACCACGTGACATGCTCTAGAAAGTTGTAAGCACTACTATTTATAGTAGTCCAAAACTGGACACTACTAAAATGCCCATGAGGAGTAGAATAGACAAGTAAATTATGGTATAGATTACAGCAGAGAAAATGAACAGACTATGGCTACACACAATACCACAAAGGGTCTCAGAACCAAATGTCGATACAAAAAGTTAGACACCAAAGAGTACATATTGTCTGAGAAAGGACAAAAACATTTGCATTAGAGTCAGGACAGTGATTTCCATGAGAGACAGAGAGTAACTGAAACAGGGACAAAAGGTTTCCTGAGTGCAGATAATGCTGTTTCTGTATCAGACAGCTGGTTACAGGGATGTGTTTGTGAACCCTTATTAAGTCAAAATTATGGCTGTGCTCTTTTTTCGGTGTATATTGTGTTTTGACAAGAACTGTTTATATATATATATATATTTTTTTTTTTTTTAAATGAGGATCATCAAACCACAAAAGCCCAAAGGACCTTGAGGTCACACTATGCCCAGCATAGTTCCAGAAAAAATAATTCAAAAAAAGATTTATTTGGCCATTGTTGTGTTCAAGATCCCAGCAATCCAAAGATGAGCAGGGCAGAGTCCCTAGCCTCAGGAAATTGATAATAGAGTGAGGGATAAATTAGGATCTGTAGCAATCATAACACAAGGCAGAATTCAATAAGTAGAAGGTGAGAAGGGATAACAACAGCTAGAGCAGGATACACAGCTCTGTTCTAAATGCTCTGTGGACATTACTATTTTATTCTCATAACAATCCTAAATTTAGTCTCCACTGTTGACCCCCATTTTACAGATGAAGATAATGAGGCAGAGAGATTAAATGCTTTGCATTATCTCCTCTATTCCTCCCTGTCTTGCTACCATTCAACTGAGCTCTTTGCTTTCTGTTTCCTATTACAACAATCTCTTTTCCATCTCTCTAGGTTGGTTCCCTGACCTCCTGCCTAGGACATTGCAGATTCTGTTTCCTCTGCTAGGACCCTTTTCCTTCTCAGCCCTGTGAACCTCCACTCATGTTTTAGCTCACTGCTATAATATCGCTTCCCCAGGGACCTCCATGACAGGCACAATATCAGATTATTACAGGTTCTTGCCTATAAGGTCCCTGAAGGAAGGGCCCTGATGGTTGTTCCAGTACATAGCAGAGCGACACATAGCAGATACATAATAAAAAAAATATATATCTGTTGAGAAAATCTACTAAATACCTACCATGAACAATTACTTTATGGTTAAGTGGTACAAAATTTAGAGCAAGAATTAAATATAAATGATGGGATGTCAACTGATACAATGCCCATTAATTTAATGTAATCAACTGCTTTTTTTTCCCAAAGCCAAGCAGAACATGTTCTTATAACTCCTCCTGAATCTTTTCATTAGAATAATAATTTTTTAAAGAGGATTTGGGGGCACAGTTGGAGCTGTCTCCAGTCTGTATCCTGCTACTCTGTGATTTTGTTTCTTACTCTGGTTAAAAAAAAAAAAAAAGAGTCTTAGTTGCCAGCTTAAATGTTTTCAAGAGAAAGAAGGCCTTGGTTGCCCTACCAATTTCTTTGCTTTTTGTTTTCCTTAAGGTAGAAACAAGAGGATAAGACAAGACTGAAAGCACAATACATATCTACATATCTGTAGTGTGCATCCTGGTAATTGAGTTTTTCTGATTGTTGGTTTTCCCAGAAGTGGGCTGGGTTAACATACTAGAAATTTTTCCTCCCATCAGATTTCTTAAAATTATCAGAGAAGCAGCATCTTCATTAAACTCTTAGGTTCCTCAGTGGTTTCATAAGTGGGCTTCTTACTTCACTTTCTTGATTTTAGACACAAATTTTATACTACAATTTTATAAATATTTTTTTAAAAATGCTCAAACAGACACAGAGAGCAGCTGTCCACTATAACTGCTACTTTAGGAGTTTGACTTCAGAATCAAAGGCTATCCCCCGTGTCAACCAAAGTGCTTTCTGCTACCTCATCAATCCTCTTTATTATAAATTTCAAGTTTATGAAGCCCTAGTGTTACAAGTTGTCACCTTTTCTGCACATGGAATCAATTCTCTGTCATCACTTATTCTTCCAGGGTAGCAAAATCCCCATCATGACCTTCGTCTAGTCTGTGTGATCCCTGAAATGTGACTTTCAAACTGGAAGCAAGAAGCTGAGGCCTATTGTTTTCTCTCAGCCTGCATCCAAAGGGAGACCACCACTAAACCAGTATGAGGTGTCACAGGTCCACGTGGGCACAGGGGCTTCACACAGCACTGCCTTGGAGAGAAGTCCATAGTCTCACCTGTTCCAAAAGATGTCATCCGCAGTAATGAGGACTGCCCTTGTCTATGTCTACTGGTCGTACCACCAAGACTCCTTTTTGTAACTGATGTTTTGTGGCCAGAATGCCTGCTGAGGAATCCTGGAGCCTCCACCCAAAGTTTCTAGAAACTCTTTTATACATCAAGGTCATAGAGAGGAGATGCCCCTTCAGCCCCAGCAATAACTCAACTATCTGTCATGTGGGTACTTAATGCAAAATCCATCCTCTAAATCCTAATCCATGCTCACCAGTGAGAAGCCTGGGAGTTTCAGTAGTTTTAGGAGGGGGAAACTGAGGCAGTGTTGTAGGGACAAATGAGGCAAGGCACCAAAGATAGCAGGAAACAGTTTTATTTGGCTGCAGCCAGGTTCAGAGAGCACAGCTTTTGCTATAATCAATTAATTCCCTGAACCCCGAGTTCAGGGAGTTTCAGAGTTTTATACCCAGTGTGTAAGGGGAGGGGCTCAGAAGTTCACAGTTTGCAGAAGTTCACATAAAAGCAGCTTTTTCTTTCACTGTTCTGGGCAAGTTAACTCTTCAAGGACAACACCTGAAAAGCTTCTTCTCCCCTTTCTTTCCTCCTCCTGCCAGCTGTTACCATGGAGCCCATTTGTAACTTATCTTAAAAATGTAAACATCTCTGTGAAGCCCAGCTCAAGGCCAGAGGCCTTGTTGGCACATTTCTTCAAAGTACTATACTGGATACATTTGTTAAAAACTAGTAAGGGGTTGTCCAGCATTTGGAGTGCTTGTATCTTCTCGGTCAGTGGCCAAGTAAACAGGGCGACATTAAAATAGGAAGTTTATCTACAATGGACTCTTTCACAGAGACTCTTTTGCTGACAGTCTTAAATCAGCCATGGTGAAGAGGGCTTTTCTGTGGAGAAAGGGGGTGCCACTTCAGCAGCACATCAGTGGATATCAACAGCCAAGTTAGAAGTGATTAATATATTTTTCAGAAAGATTAATGTGATAGTATCTTACCAGGAAAACTTCCTAGATCCCTCCTTCTCAGAAATAACACTAGGACAGTGAAACAAACAATAATTTCCTAAGATTAAAACAGACTTCCCATCTCCTCTCAGACAACAAGCACTGGGGTTGATTCCAAGTAGCCCTTTCCTGGCCCTACTGTTTGAGTGCATGCTGGCTCTCTGGGTGGGATGGTTCTTGTTCAGAGCTTAGGGGAAAGGAGGTTAACGATTTGGGAATACTTAGTAGTTGCCAAGTGCTTTAATGTGATATTTGACTTGCACCTCACAATTACCTGAACTAAAATGGAGTTCCATGAGCAGAGATTTTTGTCTAATTTTTGCACTGCCATGTGACTGGCACCTAAAATAGTGCTTTAGCAAATAGATGATGCTAATTGCATCTTGAGTAAATATAGGCATGGATATGCAAAGTTGATATTATTATTATTGCTTTTCAGTTAAAGAAACAGAAGCTCAAAGAGATTAAGGAATTTATCCAAAACTGCAGAATATTTAAGTAGTAGAAGACCATTCTGACAACTTCTATGCTCTTCCAGTTCCAATCTGAAGGATTCACTCCTTAATCTCCCTGCCCCAAAAGTGTCGCCTCCTCAGTGTTTTTCCATTTTTCTATCTCTGTCTTCCTCTTCTCCTTCTCACAAGCTAATCTACATTTGTGGCCAGTTTATTCTTTTCTTTCTCCTCTGTTTTCTCATTTGCATAAAAAAGGAGAATAACCCACACTCTGCTGACCACTCAGCGCTGTCACAAGAAAGAGAAAGATCTTAGTTGTGACAGACTTTGCAACAAAGGAGATAACAAGAAGTGATGGACCATCCATGGACAATGGAGCCTGCTCCCCTGTGTGTGATGTCCCTTTTAAAAAAAAATGTATATTTTATTAGTTGTTGGTGGCCCTTTATTTATTTTTATGTGGTGCTGAGAATAGAACTCAGTGCCTCACACATGCTGGGCAAGTGCTCTGCCACTGAGCCACAACCCCAGCCCCTGTGATGTCCCTTTTGTGGTCACTCATTGAGAAAAATGCTTCTCGGACCTCCACGCCAGACCCAGCTTTGCTCCTGCTGCTCCTGCTCTTGCCGGACCTTTTTCTATCTATATTTGGGCTCTACAGAGCTCAGCTGTAGAATTTCACAGTGTGTACTTCTGGGCATTCCTTCTGTTGGTCGGTTTTCTGTCACTGCGACAAAATATCTAGGAAAGATTTATTTTGACTCACAGTTTCAGAAATTTCAGTCTGTGGTCCCTTTGCGCCATTGCTTTGGACCTGTGGAGAAGAACTCATGACAGTGAGCAGGGGGTGGAGCAAAGCTGCTGATCTCATAGCAACCAGGAAGTGAGAGAAAGAGGGAGAGGGAGAGAGGGAGAGGGGAGGGGGGAGAGAGGGAGAGAGAGAGAGAGAGAGATGGACTGGCTTCCCAGTATCCCTTCAACACCACACCCATGATGACCTCATTTCCTTTTACTGGACTCCACTTCCCACTTCCTAAACTTTCCACCACCTCCCAATAGTGCCATCAAGTGGGAGCAATTCAACCAATCAGGAATCTCCACACTTAATGGCTCGCTTTTTTCACTTCTCAAACCACTCCCTCTGGCATTTTGCCAGGCGCCATCCAGACTTGTTTACAGACTCTAACATTTGCCAGGTGCTATCCAGACTTGTTTACAGACTCTAACAAAACTCTCCTTTGGCCACCCCAAAGGCCATGTCCATTTAGAACCTCCGGATGTGAACTCATTGGGAAATGGGGTCTTTGCAGATAGAATGAGCTAAACTAAAGTATGATACTGGATTACAAGAAGAAAAAAATGGAGATGGCCACGGGAAAGAGAGCCACGTGACAACAGAGGAAAGATGCAGCTGCAGGCCAAAGGAGGCCAAGGATCACCAGCAACCAGCAGAAACTAAGAAGGGCAGAGCAAGATTCTCCCGAGAGCCTTCGGAGGAAGTGTGGCAACTTGATTTTGGACTCTAGTTTCCAGACCTTTTTAGTCTTTCAACAATAAATTTCTGTTGTTTTAGTCACCCAGTTTGTGGTACTATGTTTTGACAGTCCTTCAAAATTAATACAGTCTGGATCACGTGGCCATACCAGCAAAGAAGCTATGAAAAGAAACTAGGGGCTTTTCAAAAGAACTCAGGAATGAAGCTGAGGAGGCCCCCACTGGCCTCGAACTTGGGATCCTCATACTTCAGCTTCCTGAGTTGCTGGGATTACAGGTGTACACCACCATCCCTGGAACTAAAATATGCTTTAATCCATAATTTACTATATACAATACAAAATTGATTGTTGATCATCTTCAGATTCTCTAAACTCAACTCAATATTTGATAACTGGCGTAGAAGGAAACCACCAAGCATTTTTCCTTTCTTTCTTTTGGGTAGCAAATAGTCAATAAGGGGAAGTTTCTCCTTCTATAAGCAAATAAAGAATGAGAAATTTAAAGTATCACCATTTGTAACCCCTGAGGAAGAATCCATAAATATAGATAATGGTCAGTAGCAACTACTGGCACCACAAAAGGAGAGAAGGCCAGGACCTTTGTGCTTGTTGAAGGAGGTGCTCATCACCACCTGTGAAATAGACTCCCCCGCCCTACACACAAATATGAATCTGACTAAGTCTCTAGATACACCTACATATTGGCAGGACATAAAGAGAACAGAGATAAATGTTAAATGACATCATAAAGATGGAATCAGCAAAATCAAGACTGTGGGAAACCCTAAAGAAATAACAGCTTGTTTTCTCAACAAATAATTTTAAGGGGAGAAAAACAGATGTAGGGAGTATTACTAGATCAAAAAAGACATAAGCTATATAACAATGAATGACAATGAATGGATTATAATTCAACCTGATTCAAACAATCTCTATAAAAGAGACTATTCATAGGCAATATATTTATGGTCAATAAATTATGATTATTTGGTATAATGAATGTACTACAATCAGTTTTAGAGTTCTTTCTTTTAGAGAGACATTTTGGAATAATGATGGATGAAATTATGTATCTGAGAATTCCTTTAAAAATAATCTATTGAAGGGGGTTGTTATGCTTTGGATGTGTGGTGTTCTCCCCAAAGCTCCTGTAGAATATTCAGAGGTGAAATTTCTGGATTATGAGAGCTATAACTTAATCAGTCTAACCCGGTATGAATGGACTAACTGGGTGGTAACTGCAGGCAAGTGGGGCATGGCTGGAGGAGGTGGGTTACTGGGTGTGTGCTCTGGCAGGTTCATCTTTCCTGAGGCCCTTCCCCTTCCTCCACCATGCCCTTCCATATGATGGTCTGCTTCACCTTGGGCCCAGAGCAATGGAGTCAACCCACCATGGACTAAACCTCTGAAATCATGAGCCAAAATAAAAAAGAAATTCCTCCTTAAGTTGTTCTTGTAGGGTATTTTGGTCACAGTGACAAAAAGGTAACACAAGAGTTAATCAGTTTTCACCACTGTGACAAAGTACTTGAGACAACAACTTGAAGAAAGATTTTTTTTTGATTCATAGTTTTAGAGACTTCAGTCCATGGTCACTTGACTCTGGTCTCTTTGGGGCTGTAGTGAGGTAGTCCCTCATGATGGAAACACGTGGAGGAGGAAAGCTGCCCACCTTATGGCAGTCCGGAAGCAAAAAGAGAGAAGGAAGATGTTGGGGACAAAATAAATCCTTCTAAGGCACACACCCAATACATACTTCCTCCAATTAAGGCTCATCTCCTAAAGTTACAACTATCTCCCAATTGCCCATTAAGCTATGAACCTGTGGATGGATCAATCTGTCTGTGAGGCTGACACCCTCATGATCGAATCACTCCCCAAAGGCACCACCTCTGTGCACTTGGGACCAAGCCTTCAGTGTATGAGCTTCTGTGGGACATTTCAGATCCAAACTGTAACAGAGAGAGGTACTTGAAAGCATAATTGAAAGAAGGCTGGACACAAGACAAAAATTATTAAAACTGGGGTATAGGTATACTCTCTCTATTTTTGAACATTTAAAAAATTTTATAATAAAGAATTAAAGAGTATATTCCTACCTCTGTTAGAACTGGCATAGGATAAAAGGGCCTGAGAGGCTGTGGAGGGTGATATTGGTGAAGCCAGCTATTCAGGGTGTGAGCTGGGGAAGGAGCCATGCCAATGTAGGATTAGGGTCCCAAGTGTGGGACCTGCATCCTGGGGTCCCTTGCTTCCTCTCTGGTTCACATTTCTTCCTGTGCACCTACTTACCAATCCACAGCCACCTGCCTCAAGCTACATGTACAATTGCTATCTCCTCCTTCTCATCAGTCCCCTCACTTACCACTTGCCCTGTTTCCTTCTCCTCTCTGTGAGTACAAAGTCATGAGGTGATGGGGAAGCCTGCTCAAGGATAAGGAAGTGTGGTAGATTGTATTTAGATGGTATTCAGTTCCCAGAACTCATGGGAAAATAGGGACTTCGTTTCTATATTCCCGTTTGAGTCCTAGCCTACCTCTATACACTTATCTATTCATTTCAGTTTATATTTGATCTATAACTTTAAAAAATTTGACTCCAAAATGAGTCTATGGTTTCTTTATAGCACTAATATTTTCTAATTTGACTTCATAAATTTGTAGTTACCTCTCTATCAAGTGTCTCACTTTTTCCATCTATTTGTTTCTCCATACTTCATATAGACTATTTCCTTCCTACAGAAGGTACTGTGGGATTCTAGAGCAATGTGTTCGGAGGGGTGTCCTGTGAACCAACCTGGAGACAAATGTAGGCAAACCAAATTAGTTGTCTTCTAATCCATAAATGGTTCCCTTAATTTACATACACAGTTTAAACCATTGCCTGGGATAAATTTACCTTAAAATAGCTTGTCATTTAGAAATATCAAGACAAAAAAAAAGAAAAAGTCAGAATTAGGGGCTGGGGTTGTGGCTCAGCGGTAGAGTGCTAGCCTAGCATGTGTAAGGCCCTGGGTTCGATCCTCAGCATCACATAAAAATAAATAAATAAATAAATAAATAAATAAATAAATAAATAAAGGTACAATACCTTTGTGTCCAACTACAACTAACAAATGAATATTTTTTTCAAAAGAAAACATCATAGTTAACTCTTATTAGATATCTTTAGCATTCCAGGCATGATGGTATTCATTTTTATTATACGCATTATGTCATTTAATACCATAGTGAAAAAAAAGGAATAAATGAGAGAATACATGCGAAGGTGAAGTGCTAACTTAGCACCAAAAATGATACATAGAAAATACCCCCCAAAAAAGTACTCTAAAACAAATAAAGAAAATAAAATAGTTTTTATAATTAACTCTGGAGAAGTTTTTACTCTCCTCTAATAAATAAGAAATCAGTGGATTGGAGCCAGTGAGTAGCTTTCCTAAGATCTTATAGCTTATTGAGTCATAGAACTACGTTTTAAACCAAGGTGTCCATGAACTTGTATCAGAGTTTGACCAAGGAAACAAAATCAATGAGAGACGTATATTAAGAGACTTATTGCAAGGAATTGGCTCATGAAATTGTGGGGACTGGCTGGCAAGTTGGAAATGTGTAGAACAGGCTACTAGGAAGTAGGGGACACTCTTTGGCATGGACTGATGTGTGGTGAGCCGTTTCTGCCGTTTATGCAAATTATGGTCGCCATTACAAGATGGCGCTGGCTCTGCTGTGGTCTGTGATAAACAACTCCTTGTTTGGGAGAGTTGGCACATGACTTTTCATCACTCTATGAGAAAGCTCCACGTGGCTGCTTTGCATTGGGGCTTGAGATGCTTTATTAAGGCTGGGAGGGGCATCCGAGAGAGAGAACTGAAGAGAAAGAGAACTGAGGAGAAGAACTGTCAGGGGCCTGAATAAACTGCTGAAAGAAGATTCCTGAGTGTTGCGTCTTCCTTGCGGGCAAGGGGGCGCTACAAGTGGTGCCGAAACCCGGGAACCAGAACTTTCAGCAGTCAGGGGGGTGCACCGTAGTCCCAGGTAAGTGGGATCCGCGATCAAAGCGGAGAATCGTCCCAAGTAAGTGGGACCCGCGACCAAAGCGGGGCAGCAGCTGCATTGTGTACTTTCGTTTTTACTTTCGCTTTTGTTTTCTGTGTGTCTCTTGTTGTGTCATTTTGTTTTTGTTTCTTGTGCTTCTTTTGTTGTTGTGTCATGGGTGCTGTGCCTTCCAGTCCGCTTCTTCTGGCCCTAGATGGCCTGTTACGTTCTAAAGGTCTGGAAGTGAAACATAGTACTTTACAGAGATTTTTACAGAAGGTGGATATCGCTGCACCGTGGTTTGCATTTTCGGGCAGCCTTACTGTACCTAGTTGGGATAAATTAGGCAGAGATCTTGACTTTGCTTCTGAGCAGGGCATATTAGAGGGTGGGGTGATACCCCTTTGGAAAATGGTCCGTAGCTGCCTTACAGATGGCAGATGTCAGGAGGCACTTACAAAGGGACAAGAAGTTTTAGAGCAATTACATGAGGAGAAATCAGAAACGGCAGGGAGTGAGATATCTCAGAAGGAGGGGAGTATGCAGAGAGTGAAACAGGGGAGGAGGCGCTTGTATCCAGATCTCAGTACGCTGCGCACTCCCCCATGTGAAAGTGGGTCAGAGGGAGAGGAGGATGAGGAGGAGGAGCTCGGGAGGCTGTCTCGTCAGCTAGAGAGTTTCACTATAGGAGAAGGGAACAGAGATAAGCAGGAGCTCAAGAAAAGCGATCCCCCGGATCCACCGCCGTATGGTGGAGGTATTTCGGGGAGAGCTTTCCATGCTCAAACATGGAGATCATTTTTAATCAATCTCAAGTTAATCTCACAGGAGTGTTTTGTTTCAGCCTTGGAAACGCTAATTGCATTAACCTTAAGACCAAAAATTTGACTAACTGGGAGGACCCATTGCGGTCCAGTCAGGTCTCAGGGAACACTATCAGTGCTGTACTGAGCCAAGTAGTTTCAGGGGAGCAATCAGGTTCAGGGACCCCCGCAAATAGCTCTGCTTCTAACATAACTACCTTGGCTATTATCTCCAAGGTACTAATCCCAGTGCCTCCTTCTTCTAATAGTACTTACAATGCCACTCATTTCAAGGCCTCTCCTTACTGTACTCCTAATCTTGGTTTCCCTCCAATATTTACGCCTTGTCAGGATCATTCTTGGGAGAAACATCAAGTTGCTAAAGGTTTCTCCTCTTCCCCCTCTCTTAAGAGGTATGTTTATAACTTTAATAACAGTGCCAACTCCTCTACAGGAGTAGGTTGGTCCTGGTTTCAATGGCTGATTTCTAATGAGAAGGGGGCTTCAGCTGATATTTCTGCATTGGCTCAATTGCTGGGAGTCAAAAGCTGGCTGGCTAATGTTTCTGGCACTGTTAAGGAGAATGAACGAGGTAATAGACTTACATCTGTTTCATTCAACTCTTTGCTATATAATGCCACATTACCCCCTGCAATGGTCTGCGTTCAATCCCCGTTCTTGTTCCTTTTGGCTAATGACACCTCGTCGGGGATGCTTGACTGTTCTAATATTACCTGCTATTTGTCTGAGTGTTGGAATGGCTCCTGGACCACGGCAGTGGTTATGAAAATTCCAACTTTTGTCCCAATCCCAGTCACTGCGGACCCAGATAAATTCCCCATTGTTGAACTACTTAGAGTCCGCAGGGATTTTGGAATTACAGCAGCTATAGTGACAGCTGTGACAGTGTCTGCTGCTGCAGCGGTTACGGCCGGAGTGGCTATGGCCAGTCAAGTACAAACTGCTGCCACCATTAATCAAGTTGTTCAACAAACTTCCACCATACTTGAATCCCAAAATACAATTAATCAACATATTTTGTCAGGGATTTTAGCTGCCAACCAAAGAATAGATTTACTCCAAGCTCAGGTAGAAGAATTGGCTGACTTGGTGCTTTTGGGTTGTGTTGACCAACGTGCACATTTATGCATAACCTCTGTCAGATTTAATGATTCCAGGAATGCCTCCCGCATCATTGGCGAATATTTGGCTGGAAATTGGTCCATGGCAGCGGAAGACATGATCCAGTCTCAACTAACCCAGATAGCTGTCTTGAACAGTACCCGTGTCGATCCAGTGACTTTGGGTCAATTCACCGATTGGATATCTTCTGCTTTTTCCTTCTTCAAAGAGTGGGTGGGGGTAGGCATCTTTGGTGCAATGTGTTGCTTCGGTATGTTCCTCTGTTTGTGGTTTCTCTGTCGCCTTAAGGCCCGCAGTGCTCATGATAAGGCTATGATCATACAAGCTCTTGCAGCTTTAGAAAATGGCAACTCGCCTCAAGTCTGGCTTGCGCATCTTAAACAGTAAACCTTTGTCATGGTCGTTGCACCCCAAGTTATTATAACATTGCACTGGGATCGACATGACCTTCCTTGCTATTCTCTTAGTGTTGGAAAGCCCTTGCACTCTGCCGGTTTTACTGCCATTGCACGCAGATGGGTTTCCACACTAGTGCTTTTCTATCGTCTTAAAGTCCGTGCCTTTCTTTCAGGGTGCTGTCAACTTGTTTGTCGTTATAAACAGCCACAGTTCAGCCTCAGTTATCCCCCTTCGTCCACCATCGCCACGATACAGGATGCGAGGCAAAGCACTGCACTTGAGTGATCCTTGACGTGGACCTCAAGGAGAGCATGTCCTATTGCATGCGGGTTAGACGCGTCCACTCCCCGCCCCACGAAAAAAGGCGTCGGCTGATATGGTCTCGGATCTGGGGAAGGGCCCTCCTTAAGACTGAGCCATACTATGCAGCCACTTCTGCACAGTGGGATAGGACCTCTACTCTCGCCTGTATTGTTTTAAGAAAACAGAAAGGGGGAACTGTGGTGAGCCGCTTCTGCCGTTTATGCAAATTATGGTCGCCATTACAAGATGGCGCTGGCTCCGCTGTGGTCTGTGACAAACAACTCCTTATTTGGGAGAGTTGGCGCATGACTTTTCATCACCCTATGAGAAAGCTCCACGTGGCTGCTTTGCATTGGGGCTTGAGATGCTTTATTAAGGCTGGGAGGGGCATCCGAGAGAGAGAACTGAAGAGGAGAACTGAGGAGAAGGACTGTCAGGGGCCTGAATAAACTGCTGAAAGAAGATTCCTGAGTGTTGCGTCTTCCTTGCGGGCAAGGGGGCGCTACACTGATGTTGCTGTTACAGGCAGAATTTCTTCCACAGGGAAGCCTCAGCTGTGCTCTTAAAACGTTTCAGGAGAACCTGGCCTGCCCAGATTTCTAAAATAATCAACTGATTACATATTTAATCACATTTACAAAGTAGCTTCACAGCAACATCTAGATTAGTGTTTAATTAAATATATGGGACTATATACAAGTTGACACACCAAAAGTCCATCACAAATTTCTTTCCAAATTGCATTCTACATAATACATTTAGACAGACTGGGGATATGGCTCAGTTGGTAGAGTGCTTGCCTCCCCTGCACAAGGCCCTGGGTTCAATCCCAGCACCACACACACACACACACACACACACACACACACACACAAATACATATACATTTAGAACAGTTATCTCATGCCTTATCAACTCTAGCTTCCACATTTTAGAGGAGGGGGAAAATGGGCTCAGTGTGTAGATGATGTAGGCTCACATATTTATAAATGACAAGGAAGGGACCCAAACACAAGCTACCTGGCCCCCAGCACAGGGCTCTTTCCATAGCACCAAATGAATGATCTCACGGGACAAGTATTTTCTGACTTTCCATCCTGCACCTGTGGGGCATGAGAGATACGATGTGGAGTGTGATATATGTTGTCATACATGTGTGTATGGTGTGCAATAGAGGCACAAAGTCAGAAGGCCAATTCTGCCTCACAGAGGAACATGGCCAGGGAGGGCCTCATGAGGGAAGTGAAAATGAGATTTGGAAAATGTGCTGATATTGGCCAGGTGGTCAGCAAGCAGAAAGGTATCACTGAGAAAGGAGACGATGAGAGCAAATTCCTGAAGCAGAACTACTTGAGGTGAGAAGAAAAAGAAGATTGAGTGAAGATCTGACTTCCAGAAAGCACAGAGCTTTTCATAATATGGTAATTCCCCTTATCTGGAGTTGTGCTTTAAATAGTTTCAGTTCCATGAAGTCAACTGTGGTCTAAAATGTTAAATGGAAAATTCTGAGCAGCATGATGAAATCTGGTTCTGTCTCCCTCTCTCCCACCTGGGACATAAATCATCCCTTTATCCAGTTATCTACAGTGTATGCACTACCCCCTCCCTGTATTAGTCAACTAGTAGTCATTCATTACTGCTAGTTTAAGTAAGAGTTATTTTACTTAATGATGGCCCCCAAACACTAAAGCAGTAATGCTACCAACTAGGATATGCCAAAGAGAAGCTGCAAAGGTTTTCTTTAAGTGAAAATGTGAAAGCATAAGATATTTTTAAAAATATTTCTTAGTTGTTATGGACTTTTATTTATGTGTATGTGGTGCGGCGAATCCAACCCAGTGCCTCACACATGCTAGGCAAGCGTTCTACCACTGAGCCACTACCCCAGCCCCAAGGCATAAGATATTTTGAGAGAGAGAAAACATTCACATAACTTTCATTACATCATGTTGTTATAATTGTTCTACTCCTAGCTATTGCTGTTAACCTCTTAGAGTGCCTAATCATAAATTATAAATTTATTGTAGGTATATGTGTATACAAGAAAGCATAGTATATATAGGATTTGATATCACCCACATTTTCCAGTATCCACTGAGGGTTATATCCCTTGGATAAGGAGAACTACTATATAAGCAATAAAAGCAGTGGAGGCCTACACATAGGAGCTCCTCTGGGTTCCATGTTCCTGACTTTATCTTGAGAACCACTACCTTTCACTAACCCAAAGAAAAGAGGCACCTCAGCTCTTTGTTGTTGTTGTAGATGAACACAATATCTTTATTTGTTATTATGTGGTGCTGAGGATCAACTCCAGTACCTTACACATGCAAGGCAAATGCTCTAAGAGGTTAACAGTCACAGCCACAGTCCCACCTCAGCTTTTAAACATAGAAGAACAAGGGGTTCTCAAGATGGCAGAATAGAGGAGGTCACTTTTCTGGCTGCTACATGAAGTAAAATCAAGAAAGTAGATAGGCAGCTTCTCAGCAAGGTGGGTGAACAACAACAACAACAAAAAAGCAGGAGAACTTTACTGCAATTTAAAACTGGACAATCAAATCAGGATTTAGGAGGTTGGATATAATAAAGTAAGAAAGAAAGCCCCAGTGGCACAGTCATTGCTGTGGCCAGGCTGGAAGCACCAGCCAGAGAGGTCCTTCTGTGAGTCTAGTAGAGAAATAAGGAAATAAAAGGAAGCTGACCCAAGGCATGTCTGGGTATGGAGTGTTTAAAGGTCAGGAACATTACCTGGAAAATGTGAAAGACACTTGCATAAGATCTGTGTGAGGGGAAAGAAGCCACCACCTCTCCAGGTGGCATGGGGAGAACAAAGGAAGGAACCATTTTACAGCAGCTAAATGGGGGCTGGCGGCTGAGGGGATCCATTCCTGGCAAACCCAAGTTTGGCCTGAAATACAGGCCCAGTAACCACATACTGCACAACATAGAGTGTGCTTAAGTGACCAGGAGAAAATCAAACATGGAGAGAGGTTTACAGAGGGGACAAGTGGTTGTGGAAACCCACCCAGCTCTATCCCTCCCCCTCCAATCTGACTGCTTGCAGGACAGGCTGGGAGAGAGATGCATCTGGCCCAGAACTGAGAGGGCGGCAGTGGGAGAGATTGTTTGGAGACTGAACCCAAGACCAGGAAACATGGGGTCTGAAGGTGACATAGGGGACTCAGAATTGGCTACCCCACCCACCACATGAGTGGAACCCAAGGGAGATCCCTGGGGTACAGTCTTCCAGCTTGAACCAGCAAGTACTGGGGTGAGCTGAATTAAAATCTCCAGACCAACTGGCATTCAGCAAAGACCCTGGAGCCCACCTAAGCCCAGATCCTGCCTCCAGGAATTCCACCTACAGGATTACCTCTCTCACTCCAGCAATCCAGAGGATGGACATCACACTCCAGATGACCCCATCTAAAACATCTAAGAAGAGAAACTGAGAATCTTTTGAACTCCAATGGAAAGAATTCTTTAACTCTTTATTAAGATTTTTTTTCAGAATTTTTTTTCTCTGTTTAATTGTGACCTTAGTGGTATGTGGACATTTACATATATATCCATATTTTTTTCTCATTTCTAGCATTTTTGAAGCCAATTAGTTTTAATTGATTAGTTTTTTGTGAGCTAGGATGTTTGATCAGTATATTTTAGTTTAGTTTTGTATTATTCTATTTTTAAAATTCTTTTAAAATTTTTACTTTATATATATATTTTATCCTACCTGTTTCCTTTGATTCTCTCTTTTCTTCTGCTAATAGCCAATCTCTATTGTTCTCCCTTTCATTCTTCCTTTAATTTTTTACTTCTTCTTCTCTCCTCCTACTTCATAATCATCACATCCTGTACCACTTTGTTCTCTCCATATCCACCATTTGAAATTATAAACTCTTTTTCAAACTTGCTGTTTTTATTGTAGACAATAACTGATTGTATCATTTTATTGTGATATAATTTGTTTATTGTGATAATTAACATTGTAGATGTCATAGTAGGTACTATTTGGTTTAATGTTGCATATTGTTTGCATTGCATTGTTGTTATTATGTGTCTCCTCCTAGACAGTAAGGTATTGAAAACCTTCAGGGACACTAGAAGTCCACAGGATAGAAACTCCATTGCCTCAGATCCATACTATCAGATGGGTAGACACACAAACAACATGGAAAAGCAAGGGAACAAATTGCCCCAAACAAACCAAGATACAATAACAGAATCAATTGATACCACAGAGGAAGAAAAGAGAAGGAGTTTAGAATGTACATAGTTAAACTGATCTATGAACTAAAGCACAGTATAAGAAATGAAATCAGAGAGAAAATACAGGAAGTGAAAAATCACTTCAATAAAGAAGCAAAAATTCTGGGGGGGAAACAAGCAGAAACCCTGGAAATGAAGAAAACAATAAACCAAATTAAAAATCCAATAGAAAGCATCACCAACAGACTTAGACTACTTGGAAGACAGAACCTCAGGCAATGAAGACAAAATATGTTATTTTGAAAATAGAGTTGACTACAGAGAGATGTTAAGAAACCATGAACAGAACTTCCAAGAACTATGGGGTAACATGAAAAGACCAAATTTAACATTTATTGGAATAGATGAAGGCGTGGAGATATAAACAAAAGGAATAAACAATCTTTGCAATGAAATAATATCAGAAAATTTCTCAAAGCTAAAGAATGGAAAAATCAAATACAAAAGGCTTATAGAACCCAAATGTACAAAAGTACAACAGACCAACACCAAGGCACATTATAATGAAAATGCCTGACATATAGAATAAGGTTAGAATTTTAAAGGCTGTGAGAGAAAAATATCAGATTATGTATAGGGGAAACCACTTCGGATCTCAGCTGATTTCTCAACCCAGACTCTCAAAGCTAAGGGGTCCTGGAATAACATATGCCAAGCTTGAAAAAAAAAAAAATGAATGCCAACTAAGAATCCAGCAAAATTAAGCTTCAGATTTGAACATGAAATAAAAACCTTCCATGATAAACAAAAGTTAAAAGAATTTGCAACTAGAAAGCCTATACTACAGAACCTTCTCAATAAAACTTTCCATGAAGATGAAATGAAAGAAAAAGAAAACCAGCAAAAAGAGGGACTACACTAAAGGAATAGTCAATCAAAGGAGAAACTAATTCAAATTAAAAAGTAAAATAAACTCAAATCACCAGGAATACAAATCATGTCTCAGTAATAACCTTGAACATTAATGGCCTAACTCATCAATCAAAAGACGATAGACTGAATTAAAAGACAAAACCCAACAATATGCTGTCTCCAAGAGACTCACCTCATAGGCAAAGATATCTGCAGACTTAAGGTGAAAGGATGGAAAAAAAAACATATCACTTACATGGATTACATAAACAAGCAGGGGTTTCTATCCTTATATCAGATAAAGTGGACTGCAAGCCAAAGTTAATCAGAAGGGACAAAGAAAGACATTTCATATTGCTTAAGGGAATTACACATCTATGAGACATAAAAATTATAAATGTTTATGCCCCAAACAAGGGAGCATCTATGTATATCAAACAAACCCTTCTCAATTTCAAGAATCAAATAGAATCCAACACAAGAATATTGGTGACTCTAACATGCCTCTGTCACCACTGGATAGATCCTCCAAACAAAAACATAAATAAAGAAGCTATAGAAGTGAAAAATACAACTGATAATTTAGACTTAATATATATAGACTATTTCATCCATGATGACTGACTACACTTTCTTCTGGGCAGCACAGGGATTCTTCTCTAATATAGACCATGTTATGTAAGCTATAACATATGTTGGCATACTGTGGGGAGTCACTCTGAATGACCCAGGCCTTCCAGTCCTGAAGCAAGAGGCTCTGACCAATCACAACATCTGTGGTGACTTGGGCATTGTCCCAGCTAGGATAGCAAAGGCCGTGTCTTCAGTTGTAGGCGTTACCCGCCAGGGTTCAGTTACACTCATGTATCTCTTGTAACCCTGCCCCTTCCTGTCCTTTTCTGCATAGAAGTTTCTAAGAACAAGAGTTCCCCCAATAAAAGCCCACTTCTGAACGTGCTGGCTCTCTCTCTCACCAGCCTCTCGTGACTTTCTCTTGCTCTTCCTTTTGGGGAGCCTGAGGCTGAGAGTGGAGAAGCTGTCTTGAAGCTTGTTTAAAGGTAAAGTGTGTCTGTGTTTTATTTGGTGTCCCTACAAGTTCACATAGGTGACCTTAAGTTCAGCTGCCCGCACAGGTCGGTGGTGGCAGGTATACAAATTTAATATTACTTTAATATATTTTTAGCATCTGAAGGGCTATCTGATAGCTTCCTTTTCACTGATATTAATTTTTGTGTTCTTGATTTTTTTCTTGATTAGACTTGTTTGATTTTAATCAAATTTTAGATGTATTATTGCTTCTGTATGTTATATATTTCTGCTCCTACTCTTTTTTCCCTTCCTACTGCATAATTTGAAAATAATTAATTGTTATTCTAGCTTCTTTCTGATACAAGTGCTTTAAGTTATAAATGTTCATCTGAGTACTGTGATGTTCATACTGAGATCCTGATATTTTAAGCTTTTGCACTTGGTTGAAAGCAGTTTTTTTTTTTTTTTTTACTATTCTTGTGCTCTCTTCCTTGACCTCTGAGATATTTATAAGTATGCTATCTAATTTTGAAATCATTGGCATGTGGGGGTATGGTTCTATATATCTTAAGGTGATTAATTTCTAATGTAACAAATCATGCAGGAAACACAGTCTGCATGATTCCAATTTTTAAAAAGTAAGAGAAGTGCTTTTTGTATTGATTGTACTGGTTACATACACATCAAAACTGATTAAGTTGCATACTTCAAATATGTGCATTTTTATTGTACTTCAATTTTACCTCAATAAAGCTATGGGGAAAAGGAGAAAAAAATCAGAGAAAAAGTGGGCAACTCAGCCAGACTCATCAATCTGAAGCAAAAATCACACCATTCTCTCCTGTTCAGGATAAGGTAGAGCCAAGTCTTCTCTACAGCAGGACAGGGTAGAGGTGTGCCCCTGAGAGTTTCCCTTTGTCTTAGGCATTGTCTGGCCCTATGGTTAGAATGGTCTGAGGATTGGAGTATCACTAGGCTTTTCCCATGGAACACCATCACCTGGCCGAAAGAAAGTCTTTAGAGGTGAAATGGAGTGATATCTGCCACTTCTGGCACAGGGAGACAGTGAAGGAAGTCCCACTGCTGCCAAGATGTGCAATGAACACTTTCCTAAAGCACCAATCATCTTGAGTAAATTTCAATTGTCTTGAATACACAGAAGTCTTCTAAGTAGAGGACTTCGAGGGCATCAAGCCCTGAGCTCCCAGAATTTGGAAGGATATGTATCCAGAAGCAAGACAAAGACAGAGTGGGGGTACCCCCAGTTCAGTGCAGCATGGGAGAGAAGACAGTACTTGAGTCCATTGCACACCAGCTGTGGGGCCTCCTAGGATCATTGCAAGGGCTATTGGAGGTAATGCAGGGACAAAAAACCAATAAAACACCTGATTCTAAAATCAGAAAATATACTGTGTGCTATTCCCAACTCTTCAAACACATAGTTAGACATACACAAAAGAAACATTCAGAAGGGGCTAAAAGCTATGAAAAGTCTTCCCTGAACACATCCCCAAGCTCCTGAATAAATTAGTTTTTTCAACTAGGTACTCCTATAGCATCCTATAATACCCTGGCATAATACTAATCATATTTCCTTGTAGTTGCTGGTTAAATGACACTGAGATTTCCTGATTAAAAGTCAGCTCCATGAGAGCAGGGACCATATTTGTCTTGCTCCACAATATGTTTGTGGATGTATATAGGCTAAACACAGAATAGGTGCTCAATATTTGTCAGAGGAAAGAGTATGGGAGAGTCAGCACCCCTAGGTCCTCTATATTGTTGGCTTATCTGTATTAGTTAGGGTTATCTAGAGGAATGGAATCAACTGGAAGTATTATAAGAAGGGGACTTATTAGGTTGGCTTAAGTTTATTAGGTTGGCTTAAGCGACCTGAAGCTGGATAGTTCACAATGGCTGACTGCAAGATAGAGAGAACCAGTAGCTACACATTCCAAGAGGCTGAAGCCCCAGAACAAGGAGGAATCAATGGTGCTACCCTACTCTGAGACCTACACCTTCTGAGATCACTGTCAGAGTCTGCTTTGGAGGAGTGAAGAAGTAAGAATCTAATATCCTAAAATGATCACAGCAGCAGTCAAGAACCTGTTCAAGAAGAGCTTGCATCTGCTGCTGCTTCTTTGTTCTTCCAACTTTTATTCCAAACAACCCATCATCCTATTGGTTGGTGCTGCCTATGCTTAGCGAGGGTCTCCATTTTGATGGCTATCCCACATGCCAATCATTCATAGATACACTTCAATGACACACTCATAACCATCTTAATCCCTGACTCCTCTTAATCCAATCAGGTTGATAATTCAAATTAACCATTACATTACCTACGTAAGAAATTTTGGGAAGAACATCCAAAAGAGCCATAATAAATTTCTGGAAGACTCAGATGCAGTTTGGTTTCCAGGTCACCCAATAAGTCTTATGGTCTGACCACCTATGATCTGACAAGGAAGGGGTAATGAAAAGATCACTCAATCAGAGCTTCTCAAGAGCAGGTTATAAGTGTGTGAGATTGATCCCATAAGACCTTTAACAGAGCCCAGGATAGCTAGAAATCACAGTTTTGTTACCTGCAGCCAGAAGCAGTATCAAGCATTATCCCTGGGTGCCAGGTAAATATCCTCATGCATGACATACTGTGGAGAGTAAGAAGTTGGGAAGTACTGGATGAACAAAGAGATGGTCCCTGGCCTAAGTTATTATGAGGATTGATTTATAAGACATTGAGCAATTGAAGGCCTGCAAGGATACTTCTAGTACAAAGCTAACCTGAGAAAATTGAGCTGCCCAAGAAAAAAAAATCAGTGTGTGCTAGGGGAGGTGTGAGGAGGGGGAAATGGGGGGATGGGATCTATCTATGGTGCTGAATCATCTCCCAGCCAGGTTGAGCCCATCTTCTCTTACTTGATCTCAACCTGTTATTCTTTCTTTCTTTCTTTCTTTCTTTCTTTCTTTCTTTCTTTCTTTCTTTCTTTCTTTCTTTCTTTCTTTCTTTTTTTTCCTTTTTCAAACTGGTCTTAGAATAATGAACTTAACCTCATCTTATCAGCCCACTGCAATCAATCATGGCAAATTCATATGTGACTTAGTCCAGAACATCCATTGGGCTGGCAGCATTCATCACATATGAGGGTGTCTGCCTCAGCCATATAGGAATGTGCTCCTCCCCAGTTCTCCTCCTCTGGACTCTATCTCCTACAGATTAATGGCTAAAAATGTGGTAACTAAAGGTTTAAGGGACAAAGAGCCAAAAGAGTTGCTGAATTGGGGGAGGGAAGATCAGCTGGGCATGATGAAACTTGCTTTGATTACCAAAAGAGTTCAGTTTGAGCTCTAAGGGAGAGAAGCCCAGGCATGTATGGAATCTGTCAGTATTAATTAGGATAGGTTTGGTTATGCTGTGGTAACCAGCACAGTCTTCTTGGCTGGCCATTCTTTCCCAAGCAAAGTCTGCTGCAGATGAGTCCCCAGAGTAAACATCCTTCATGTGTTGGCTCACAATTCCAGGCTACTTTTTCCTTATAGATCCTCAGTCTCCAAAAGTGCTTCTATGTATTGGAAGAGAGTGAACTGGTGAGTTGCCACCAAGAATTAAGTGTTTTGTTGGCACACATCCCTTTTGTTCTCATTTTGTTGGCCACAGCTGGTCACACACCATGTCCACTTTCAAGAGTCCTGGAAAGGATATCACGTTTACCTGAAAGTAGAGGAGAATCAGATATTGATATCTTTTGTGTCATCTAGAACACTGCCTGACATAGCAACCTGATGCAATGAATTTAGGTCAAACACACCCTGAGTCCTAGTCCTGCCATTCTTAAGGACAAGACACTCAATCTCCCTGAGTTTAGTTTCCTTGTATAATGGAGATGATATCTGTTCTTACGGTTGAGACTCAAGTAAATAATGTACTTGCAAGTTTTTTGTTGTTGTTATTGTTGTTGTTTTTTATTTTTGTACCAGGGATTGCACTCAGGGGCACTCGACCACTGAGCCACATCCCCAGCCCTTTTTTTTTTGTATTTTATTTAGAGACAGGGTCTCACTGAGTTGCTTAGTGCCTCACTTTTGCTGAGGCTGGCTGTGTACTTGTGATCCTCCTGCCTCAGGCACTGGAGCCACTGGGGTTACAGGCATGTGCCACTGCACCTGGCTGCTTGCAAGTGTTTTGAGAACTGTAAGTATTAGTTATTAATTGCTAAAATTATTAGAAATCTTCACAAAATTCAGTACAAGAGGGTGCTGAGGCTTCTAAATAGAGAAACAAAAAAGTACAAAAATACCCTCAGGGGAAATATTTCTAGCTGCTAGGATTAGAGAAGGGATTAAGCTTCATTTTCTCCTTCATCTTCAGTGCCTTGTACCGCTATTATTGTTCACCCAACCGTGAATTGTTGATTGACTTTCAAGTACATGTTTAAGATGTAAGGGACAATAAATAGCATCCCTCTACTCTACCTGAGTTTGGAACCAACTGAAAAATTAAAATGAGTCAAGCGAGGGAAAATAAAATACCATTTTGTTGTAATTTAGCTGGCATATGGGAAAACATGACATTAGTGTACACAACAGTGGATTTGTTAATACTGAATCCTAGAATTAGATATAGTCCTTCAAATCATTTCAGCATAATATAAGTATCTGCTGAGAGCCACAGAAGCAGGGAAAGGACAGATCTGTGGTATCAAAGTGAGTATACATTAGGATGCAGACCCACCGTGCACGGCTGTATGGGTTGTGCACTACACAAGTCTAGAGGATGCTGTAGTCTATGTGTTACTCCCGTCCCAATTAACCCACTCCCCAACCCACCAAGTTCAGTAAGCACCATTTAAATGACTATGTGAGGTGATCCTATATAAAAAGAATGGGTAGCCTTTTGAGGGTGTGAACTGCTCTGAATATATAATGAAATACCGGGATTCTCTATGTCTAGACGTTGTATATGCTCATAGTAGAGTTTTGCTAATAACTTCAGGGGTGACATGAACTGTATAAAGCCCATCTCTGAAGAGCTCCTAAGGATTCCTTTAGAAGATGGTCTCCAAAATTCTTCATAGATTTGATGTTTTATCACTCTAGGGCAGACTTACGGTTATATTGCAGGATTTTTCTGGCAACAACCTAGGGAAACTGTACAAATGATAAGGTTCTGAGAATCGGCCAACTGTAAAGCCCAGTACACAAATCAGTACAGAATGCACATCAGCCAAACCTGAAAAGCTCCTGCAGAAGTCATCAGTAACCAATAAGTTAGGCTTTTGGAATTATAACTTTATTTCTCTTTTGACATTTAAAAATTTACTGTGCTATTTTTATAATATTTAAATGGAAGAACGGGAGAGGTAAACAACCCCTGTGTCGTCTTTGGCATTTCTTTGGAAATGGTTTCCATTACATCAGAGGAGGTAAGATCTGCATCACTTCCAGGGTTGCCATTTTGGTTAACTCTCCAGTGGTCACTGTCCATCAGACACATCTCATAGCCCTTACTTCTGACCCTGTTATGCTTCTGAAATCACATGCAGGAGAAAGTTAGACAAGCAGAGCCGTGTAAGGGAACCTTGACTGATCTTTGAAATCTCCTTCCAACAGGCAGTGGACCCTGCAGACACAGATGGGCATATATTAAACTTTTTACCTGATTTACATTCATGAATGATGATGCCTCTTTCCTTTCCCTTCCCCTCAGTTAATTTATAATGCAATCACTCAAAAGCAGATGTTATGGTTTGGATATGAAGTGTCACCTGAAAAGCTCATGTGTTAATGTAGGAAGTAAAATGATGAGACTATGAGAGGTCGAACCTAATCAATGGATTATTTATTTGATGGATTAATTTGCATGGATTACTGGTTGGTAACTGTAGGCAGGTGGGAGCATGGCTGAAGAAGTTGGTCACTAGGGACATACCTGTGGATTATATATTCTGTCCCTGGATCCTCACACTCTGCCTCTCCTTCCCAGCTGCCATGATCTGAGCAGTTTTCCTCTGCCATGCCCTTCCACCATGATGTTCACCTTGAACCCAGAACTATGGAGTTGTGGTTATCATGGACCGAGACCTCTGAAACTTTGAGCTCAGAACTGAACTTTTTCTCCTCTAAGTTGTTCTTGTTGGATGTTTTGGTCACGGCAGTGGAAAGCTGACTACACCAGACTTTACTTTTAATGTAAAGAAAATCATCATCTTTTTGCAGAAATCAACTTATTTTCCTTTCCCCACAGATATAGGAACACATGGGGGTGGGGAGAGAAGCAGAGTGCACAGGTTGTTGGTGTCTCTAAGGACATTGGGAAATGGGAAGGGAGAGAACATGGATGATAGGACTGTTGTTCTCTCCTGTGAAAGACTTCTCCCTTTTGGGAGCCTCTGAAAATGACATGTAAGAAAAGGTAGCAATAACTGCTGGGAGAGCTCTTGGGGAAATTATGCTTTTCTGATCTTTACCAATTTAGACTAGGCTAAACAGACATTTGATATGTGTGTTTATTTTATTACCAAAAGTTGGTGCCTACTGTTCTGTGTAGTAATGTCAACCACAGAATAGTTGTTGTTCTTGAGCTTCAGAATCACCTAGATGGTTGTTAAAGTAGTTGATTCAAGGGAATGGGAATATATCTCAGAGGTAGAGCACTTGTCTACCATTGCAAAGCTCTGGGTTTAATCCTTAGCACTGAAAAGAAAGAAAAAGATGGTTCAGATAGCTGGCCTTATCCTCCAGATTTATGACTCAGTAAGGGAGACCAAGACTTTACACTTTTAAGAAGCTCTCGGGTAATGCTGATCCTGTGCTATTGGTGCACAGACTACACTTTGACAAACATCGTTCAACTATGCACATTTTTCCACTCTCTGCTTTCAGAATGAGAAAAATAGGAGGGAAAAGACACAGAGTTTGTGTCAGTCAGTAGAGGGATGCTGGAGAGAAAGGGAGGGTCCACCTTCCCTGGTATGTCAAGCAAAGAAATCTATTTATTCCTAAAGTAATGAGAAGCCACTGAAAGATCTTAAGAGGGTAAGTCACATGATCTAAATTAAATCATTAAAAGATTATTCTAGAGGTAGTCCTATCCCTCTTTCCCCTAGAGAGACAGCAGAAAAATGTTAAGTGTTTATGTTTAAGGCCAAGAACTCCAGGTGGACAAGGGATTGAATTTAATAGCAGCAAAGATGATACCCATCTTTGGAGGAAGTGGATGAGACAGAAGCATGATTTATGGGCTTACAGAATCCAATATCTAGGCTCTGGGACTAGGGTAATTGTATGCAGCATGCAGAATTACCGATACTTCATGTTCAAGTCTTTTTTTTCCTCCATGTAATATTCATTAATCATATCCCATGAAAGGACATGTTGATATAAATAAAATTACATAACCCACCACACAGTTCAATAGACATTTCACAAATTAGACTATAATGCTGGACTTAAGGAAAACCACTGGGTAGGAAAGGAGGAGGAACTTCAGGAATAGCAGAAGAATGCATCACATATGGGATGGAAGATGTGTTTGTGACATTTCAAGAAGGAAAGCATTTTAGTGGCAAAAATGCATATTTGATAACAAGTGAATGACACTTAAATGTATAATTAAACAGCATCAAATTAGAAGTTGTTGAAAGGACTTAGAATGGGGCAAATATAGAGCCTTTTTCATGCTATGAGTTCAATGGCTTTCAGATCATGAGAATTAATAATGCCATGAGACCCTTTAGAACTACAAATGGGAGCTATTCTCAACTCATAGCAGGATATTTGCAAGAGCAGTCACATGTTTCTCTGAGAAACATGAAACATGGAGAAAGATTGAGAGGAAATTAATGGCTCTAGGAAACTGCCTAGGTGAGAAGTTGCCCTTGTCATCTTGGTTGGGTCTTGGTTCTGACTGCCTTTGGAGAGTGGGGTTCTCCTGATTGTTTTCTTCATTCCTCATCCAGATTCTCAACTTTCCAATCAGGAGCACCCCTGGATCTAGGCTATCACCAGAACACTCACTGAGTTCTCCCTTCACCAGTAGTTTCTACCTCTCCTGCTCCTGATACTATGAAAACTGGCATCTACCAGTTCGAAGAATCAAGAAGATGATCTTTTCCCCTGAAGATAATTTTCAAGTTCTGGCTACATTGTTTCTGGATGTTATATCTGTTTTATGCTGCTTATGTCTTAAAAGCTGAGAGAGGACTTCTGCCACCTAGTCTCCCCTGGTTCTGGTTCAGAACTGCCAAATTTTTATCTTCATCATTTCCTTTTGATGGGTCACATTTGGGCTGCAAGATGTGGTTTCTGCAGGCATTTTGGGCTTCAGAGCCCCATAAAACTCTGGGTGAAGTAGAGCAGACTTTTTATATTTGATTTTAGTATTTCACTACCTTAATGGGTTCTGTTAACTCTGCCCAGGGGATGCCTGGCTACAATTCATGTCTCTTTCTGAAGGCAAGCTGTTCATCCATACAAGATGTGCTGGATCTGCAATGAGCTTTGAGAAAACCACTCTACCTCCTTAGTAGCTTCAATTATGTATACAAAGAAAGAATTTTACACAAAGCTGTCCACAAAAGAATCTGGTTTGGCCATTAATTTGGGCATACTCAAACCCAAAATTGGTTTCCTTTCACCCCAACTTTTTGAGGTAAAATTGATAAACCTAAATTATGTATATATGAGATATATTTTCTCTCTTAGTCCATTTTCTGTTGCTGGGAACTATGAAGACTAGAGGTTTATTTAGTTTATGGTTCTGGAGGGCTGTGAAGCCCAGGAGCACGGTACCAGCATCTAGTGAGGGTCTTCTCGCTGCTTGAGAACATGTGGGAGGGCATGACATTGTGAGACAGGACAGGCATGCTAGTCCTAGTCTCTCAGCCACTTCTTATAAAGTCACTAATACCCTCATGGGGCCTCACCCTCCTGACCTCAGCTAACCCTAATTACCTCCTAAAAGTACCACCTCCAAATGTCATTAATATGACTGGACATTAAATTTCCAATCTTTGAATTTAGGGGGACATACTCAAATCATAGCAATAATATTCTGATATACAGTATAAACAATACCACAATCAAGCTAATTGATATCCATCACCTCATGTAGTTACCATTTTTAATAGAAATTGAGTATTTTTATCTATGAGTTTTGAAATATGCATACATTGTGGAATGCCTAATCAAGCCAATTAACATACACATTAATTTCACATACTTACTTTTTTTGTGATGAGATCACTTAAAATCCACCTAATGATTTTCGAGAATATAACATGTTGTTATTAGTAATTGTAGTTACCATGTTGTGCAATATATCTGTTAAACTTATTCCTCCTATCTAACTGAAATTTTGTATCTTTTGTTTAATATCTCTCCAGCCATCTCTCCATTTCAGCCCATGATTACAACCATTTTACTTCATGTTTCTATGAATTCAACTGAGTTCATGCTGAGTTCTGGGAGCAAGAAAGAGAAGGCACCTCTGGAGCCTCCCCCAAAGAAATGACCCACAGGCACCAAAATGCTCTGTACATTTCACCTTCCCTCCCCCAGGGCAGCATCTCCTCAAATGTACCTCTATGAGTGGTGAATGGATCTTATGCAATAGCCGGTTCAATTTTGCAGGAGAAAATATACACTTGAACATTCCAGGGCACCACCTTAGGAAAGATAAATGGGAAAGTCTTAGCTCTTGGTTTGGCTTTTTGGAATCAAGAGAGAAATGCAAACATAAGAATTCCTTCCCAAGAGGAACAAGAGATGTGGACTAGGCACACCCATACAAAATGTTTCAGAGAGTCTCAGAATATCTTGTTAGGCTGACTAATATGGGTGATTCTCTACTGATGAAGGTCAATAAAGACAGCACGAAGTAGCTATTTCTTTAAATGCATAGACAATACTGCACCACTTAGAGGAACATGAAAAAATTAAGAAAATATGGTACACCAAAGGAACACAAGAATATATCATAACAGACTTCAAGGAAATGGATATCTATAAATTGCCTGACAAAGAATTCAGAAATTATTGTTTTAAGGGAGGTTGTAAGCTATAAGAGAACACAGACAACACAATGATATCAGGAAAATAATACATGAACAAAATTAGAAGTTTGATAGGGATAAAAATAATTTTTTAAAAACCCCAAATTCTGGAGCTGAGGTAAGAAAGAATTAAGTCTCTTGGGCAGCACCCTGTATAACTGAGGTAGCTGGGTACTCACTGAGCTCTCAGAAAATGCAGGCTGAGGGGTAGTCCCTCTTGGTATTGAGCTGTGACACCCTGGGGGAAGACTGATGTGGACCAAGTGAAACTTTCATCTTACTTACGGCAATGTATCTATTCTCAGATTTTTTTCCCCAATGGTGTGCTTCTCCACCGGACTCCCAGACACACACAAAGGTGCTCTTTTTGTAAGCAGTTGTTAAATTGAAGCTTCTGTATGTGTGTGTGCATATATGTGATGGGAATAACAGTAAAAAATAGCCTACTCGGCCAATTTCTGACATCCCAAAGTTGGTTTCTAAGAATATATGCTCTGTATATAATGATAATAAAATTCTAATAGATTACTGTAGATAACTTTTATTGAGCAGCCTCTGGCCTAGGAACTTTGTATATGTTATCTGATGTTGGGAACAATAACATCTGCCTTGTGTGTGGATTTCATGGACTAGCCTCCATGTTTTATGTCATTTATTCAATGGATCTTCTCAACTACTCTGTTCCCATTTTACTGTGGAAACTCAGCACACACCTTTTAAGTGACTGAACCTGAATTTGAATCTCAGCCTATCCATGTGAAGGCCCAGCCCAAACCTCTATCCATTAGGCCACTCTGACTTCCTCAAAGGGAAGATTATAGCATGTCCAGCTCTAATACCTTCTGCCACCCCAACACACTAGGGGAAGGCACTCAGCCACATGCATTATGGCCCTGTGACAGCCAGAGTTCCTATCAGCTGATTCATACACAGGGAGAACAATGTCAGGTCCCCAGAATTGCTCAATTAGAGACACTATGTGGTCTGTTAACAGATGTGAACTTACTCAGTGAGCAACTTGGCCCTTGCTTTTAATTTCCACAGAAACCCTCTGTTCTCTCTCAGGGATGGGGATCTAGAGAACCAGACTGAGAAGCTCAGGCTGAGATCTAGCTCTCGCTACTGGTCTTTCTTGGTTGAGGTCAGACCCTCATGTTTTTCAAGCATGTAGGCCACCTAGCTGGGAGCTAGGCAAAAGGTTGTTGCTTCCCTGGCCCAGTAAGTCCTGTTTCTTTGTCTGAAAAATAAGAGGATTAGACAAGAGAAGTAGTTTTTCAAGCTTAGAGACTTTTTCATAAGAAAAAACATTAGACTTCTAGAAATTACATTTATTTATTTATTTATACAACATACATACATACATACATACCAGGGATTGAACTCATGGGCACTCAACCACTGAGCTATATCCCCAGTCCTATTTTGTATTTTATTTAGAGGCAGGGTCTCACCGAGTTGCTTAGGGCCTTGCTAAGTTGCTACGCCTGGCTTTGAATTTGTGATACTCCTGTCTCAGCCTCCTGAGCCTCTGGGATTACAGGTATGCGCCACTGCATCTGTACATTTTATTAATACATTTTCACATCTATTTGCTTGCCCCCTCCCCCATCTTAGTCAATTTGAGATGCTATAACAAAAATACCATAGACTGGATGGATTAAAGAACAAAAAAATGATTTCTCACAGTTCTAGATGCCAGGAAGCCCAAAATTAAGGCAGCAGGAGTTTCAGTGTTCAGTGTATGATGAAGGCCCCTCCCTAGCTTATAGACAACCACTTTCTTGCTATGTCCTCTCATGGGAAAAAGAGAAAGACAGAGACAGAGAACAAAGAAAGAGACAAAGATAGAGAGAGTCTTATACATATTCATCTTCCCACACTGTAACATAGTACTAGGCACACAGTAGACATTTGGATGATATTTGATTAATAAATAAATCAATGTATAAATGAGTGAAGGAATGGATGGATGCCTGAAACAATCATAAGAGTTGATAAAATTGTAGGAATAATCTATAATGGGATACTGGATAACTTCTTGAACCAAGGGACTATGAGAAGAGAAAAAGAAATGCCTTGCCCATGACCCACGCGGACGATGAAATTTGGGGTTCCTCCACATGTAATGGGCTGGCTGTGAAATAAAGCTAAGAAAGAGAAAACGGTGAAGAAACTACAGGACACAGGAAGTAATTTTAGAAAGCGAGGGGGAGCAGGACTGCTCTCCAATCTTAGGGATCAAGCTTCCATACTGGAAAGAGAGCAAGAGCCTGCACTTGCTTTATTTATATGGGGGGAAGCATTAAAGGATTTCTATGGAATGTTCTTTTGTCAAATAAGGTAGGAGGTGGGCTGTCCAGTTTCCAACAGATTGCGCCCATTCCAGAGCTACAAGAGTGGTCTCCCTAGCAGAGCGAAGACAGAGGTCACGTGCATTGTGCAATCCATTGAGTGGGAGGAGCCACAGAATAGTTTGCCCATGCCAAACCTAAATCTCCCTGGATCAAGGCTGAGTGAAGACGCTCAAATAAGCTCAAATAATTCGTCCCACAGAAATGCACTATAAATACCTTATTCTGGTAAAGATATAGATGTATTGATGTCATGAAGCTATTGATGGATTCAGCAATTCCTTAAACAGACCACCCTCAGGACCCATTATATTTGTGTGTGTGAGTGTGTGTGTGTGTGTGTGCACGCACACACATTCTAGCACTTTGGTGAGACCTTCAGAATCAGAAATTAGTAACAATCTTTTCCCTTAAAATGCTCTTGATTAGGAAGACAGACAAATGTATAAACACAGTTATTACAATATAAGGATTTTAAAATGCAATGTATCAAGCAAGATAAGTCACTTAATACTACAGTTACAAACATCCCCAACTTTCAGTGTTTTTAATTGATAAAGATCATGTTCATCTCCCTAATCTCCACTCATATTATTCTGACACTAAGGCCCAGGCTGACTTAAGCAGCCATTGCTTGTTGCTATGGCAGAGATGGGGAGCCTGGCATACTACTCATTGGCTCCTTAAGAGAATGTCATTTTACTCACATTTGATTCATCAAAGTAACATGAACATATCTAATTCCAAGGGGACAGGGAGTAATTTAACTTCAAGCAGACAGAGGAAGAATACAAAACATCTGGTGAACACTATTGTGGTTATTGCAGAGAGGTATGAGTGAATTATACTGGGAGCATCAACAAGGGCATTGCTCTGAGCAGGTAGCTAGAGTCCTGTTCACAAAGGAGCTGCCACTTGAACAGAGTCATGAAGTCCAACACTAGTACAGAGGCTAGGAGGCCAGTCAGCTGGTGGCTCAGTCACCTTTGTGCTGTCTGAAGGTATTCCCCTGGGCATAACTCCACCTGGAGTAGTTAGCAGTTTGGGTTTGTTAGAATCAACAGCTTCACTAGAGACATCATGATTATGTTTACTGAGTACCTTCTCTGTGCCCAGGAAAACCTGGGGACAGACAGTTCACCTGAGTAGCTTATTCACAGAGGACTATGAATTTAGACTACTGTGTCATGTTCAAAAAGATTATAGAGAAATTCACAGAGATTTCCTGAGAAAGAGGCTATTCATCACACATGCTTGCATCTGACTTCTGGACAGAGTCCATGAGGACTCTGAATTAGTGTTTTCTAGAATTCCTGTAATCACCTTGCACTGCATTTTTAATACTAAAAGTGACAATTCATTAATGCACACATTTAAGCTCTTCCCCAAATTAAGTAATTTTGTTTGTTTTTCATTTTCTACCTAAGAGCCTTAAAAAGTGGGATGCCCTGAGTCCCTCCTGACCTGGGCAGGGCTTCCACAGGTTCTAGGCACTCTACTTTCCATCTTACTTGCATCATTTCATTTATTTCTTCATGGCAAACAAAAGGCATAGCTATTGTTATCTTGATTTTACAAAGGAGGAAACTTAAATTGGTGAAGGAAAGGAGATTTGCACCCAGGCCTGTCGTGAACTTAAAGTTTTAATACCCATAACCACTGCATAAGCTGCTTCATATCTCAGGGGACTTGCACCTTCCTCTTTGCTTTTTTTCCACTGCGGTCCACCACTATCCTCACCTCTCTTGGAGCTTCTAATTTCAATTGCTCCTCCTGCCTCAGATGGAGAAGCAAGCCCAGAGAATCAGATTTTTTGTCAAGCATAAGGTCAGGAAAGAATCTCACAGTTACACTGGAGTCTGGTGGTTCCCTTAGCAACAGAATCAATCAGTCCACATGAACTTATTGATTGTTCCTTATAAACTCAACCTGGTGTTACACCTGAGAGGTGGGGAAATAGGCAGAGGGTGGGAGCAGCAACAGAGGTGAAGGCAACAGTGGGGTGCTGTGTGTGTGTGTTGTGTGTGTTTGGTTGGTTTCCTGCATCAAATCTGCACTGAGAGGCTGAAGTTGGCTGTGATTCAGACAGACAGGCATCATTCTCAGCCATTGCTTGCCACTCTGTCCCCTGTAGCAACTGCTGGTTCATTCACTGTATTTAAGCATTTTAACAGAACCCCTGGCTGCTCCTGAATGTCCAAAGAAGAGGAATTAGGGGTAGTTGTTGAGTTAGTTGGGCATGGACTAAAGGTTTTGTTGAGAAACAGCGTTTATATAGAAAGCATACTGACTTTTACTTAAGTTGCATGATGATTTGGGCCTGCAGGGAGGTGGATCTGATGAAAATTACTGGGGAATAAGCCACCAACCCTGCCCTTGACAGCAAGTATTTATCAAAGACTTTTAAAGTATATATCACTGTGCTTTTTCACTGGGGATTTTATAAGTAGGACAAAAACTGAGAAGAATTGAATACACTCTAAGAAATGGTGAATTTAATGCATTCATTACTTAAATATAAATTGTTAAATTGAAATACTCCAGAATAACTACAGGGCAGCTCTGCTGCCATTCTCCAGCTCCTTTTGATGAGGCCAAGAGGAAAACTCTCAGCAGGAAAGGCCAGTCATCTCACCCTGGCTGATGCACAGTTGTTCTTGGTGGTTTGATCACAGATGTCATACCTCCAGCCATGGAGGTAGCTTGCTCCCCATTAGCTTTAGGAAACTGAGCCTTTGCCAACTGTATTGCCAGAGTATCAGCTCCTGCTGCTGCCTGCTGCTGTGTGCACGCCTATTTAAAGACTGGCACTGAGAGAGGGGAGAGATGATTCTTGATCTTTGATGTACTTAGAATCATCTGCAGAGCTTCTGAAGAACTCAGTTTCCAGGGCTTCACCATGGAGATTCAATCTGTGAGTTGGAGGTGGTGCCAGGAATCTGCCTTCTCCAAACACTCCAGAAGAGTCCGAAGCCTGTAGGAAGCCACCCTGGGAAACACTAAGGTGCACGGTGGTCAGGCAAGTCTATGCTTCATCTCTCAAGTCCCATCCTCTCAATTTTAAAGTGGGGAAAAGAGGACCTTGCCAGGTGGCTACTAAGTGGCCCTGCAGCTCACAAGTAGCAGAGCAGACTTGCACTCAACTTTATTGACCCTAAAGCTGTGCTTGGCCTGTATTCCAGAAGACATCTAGAGGCTGCAGTATGACTCCTTTCCAGGTCTCTAGCTTTCACAGGCCAAGTTGGGGTGCATTGGCCATGAGGACATATGAGAAGTGCATGGCCCAGAGAGGAGGTACTCAAGAAATGTCCAAAAAAAGGTTGATCAGAAAGTAATTACAGGAGGATAATTTATGAAGCTTAGTCCCATCTCTGGCCAGGCCTTCTGCTAGTGCTTCTGAGACCTGAACTGCTGGAGATGAGCCATGGTCTTTTTTTCATACAGTGGCCACTTATTTGATGGCTACCAGCTCTCCTCCTCCCTATCAAAAGACAGGTCCAGAGATATGACTCCCTTTGCCCAACACCTTTCCACTCTACCTCCACACTTCCTGTCTCAGTCCTCATCTTCCTCTCTGTAAAATGGACATATTCAACTCTCTTTCTCCTGCTGTTTAAGGGAAAAATTATATCACACCAGTGTTATGAATTGAATGTTTATGCCCCTACTCTATTTTCTATGTTGACACCCCAACCTCCAATATGGTGGCATTTAGGAGTGGGGCCTTTGGAAGCTGTTTAGGTCATGAGGGTGGAGCCCTCATGAATCAGAAGAGTACCCTTAAAAGAAGAGGTAAGAAAGTGAGTTAGCTCTCTTTTAGTCATGCAAGCACAGTGTGAGAAGATTCCCTTCTGCAAACCAGGAAGAGATGTCCCTCTGCAAACCAGGAGGTAGGGTCCTCACCAAGAACTGAATCGCCAACACCTTGATCTTGGATTCCCCAGCGAAATCCAAGATTTTCCTTACCAAGATTTTCCCTACCATGAGGAAAATGTTCCTGTTGTTTAAGCCACCCAGACTACACTGTTTTTGCTTTAGCAGCCCAAAGTGACATAGACAACTTTGTCAAGTGCTTCCTACACATAAAGGATGTTCTATCCCTTTTCTCCCACTTCCAACTAAGGATGGCCAACCACATTGGTAGTAGCACTTTGCCAGAGTTCAGAGCAGGCTACTCTCAGAGTAGAGCTGTGGCACACAGGGTCATCAGGGATACTTGTCCCTTGGGTCAAGGTGGTCAGCTGAGAATGAGAAGTGGACCAAAGCTGGTGCTGCCCTGCTGTCTCTTTGAATGCAAGTGGTTCTGGAGAGCACTGGGGATTTGTCTTTCCTTGGGACTGGTGAAGGAAGTTAGTGATGTTTGCATAAGGGAACATGGAGGCCTGAAGTGGAGGTGTTCCCTGGGACCTTCATTGTTCCTGCAGCTCCTAAAAGCTCCGTGGTCTTCTTTATCAGCCAGTGTCACCAGACTGTGCTCTCTCGGCTGGAACAGTTGCCTCTTCTTCCAGCTGTTTCCCCCTTGTCCTCTGGTTGAGTACAGAAGAAGCAGGGCAGCACAGGGATTCTCAAACAGTGGACACTTGAGTCACCAGGAAGGAACAACAAATGCACATCCCCAGGCCCCACCCAAGGGTTCTGATCAGTGAATTTGTGAAGAGGCCCAGAAATCTGCCTTTTAACAAGCACGTCTGTGAGTTCTGATGGAGTTGGTGCTCAGGCCATATTGATACTGGCATATCCTGGGTTTGGGGGTCTGGCTGGCCCAGGATGAGATCTTGACAGCATGGTATAGGCAGGCCTGTTGCCTCATCTGGGGAGGGTGATGGAATTTAGTGTGTAGTGAGGAGTAAACTAGACAACTTAAGTGCTTGCTATGTTTGGACGTGGTCTGTTCTTCAAAAGTTCATGTGCCAGAAACCTGGTCCCCAGTGCAGTGATGTGGGAGGTGGTGGGATTCTTAAGAGGTGGGGTGTAGTGAGAGGTACATGGGTCATTGAGGTGCTGCCCTCTAAAAGAATTAGGTACTTCTTGAGGGACCCCTGAGTTATTTCTCACAAGAGTTAAGTTTTTATAAACCTGAGCTTGACCCCTGGATTGCTCTCTGTCTTCCTGTCTTGCCATGTGATCTCTCTCATGTTCTTGCCATGAGGTCCTCATCAGAACTGAGCAGATGCCAGTACCATGCCCTAGAACCTGTGAGCTAAGTAAACTCTTTTCTCTATTAAGTTTCACAGCTGCATGTATTTTATTATACATGAAAACAGACTAATGCAGAACTTCAGCATCTAAGCAGGTGCTTAATCAAGGCAACTCTTTTCCTTGGGCAAGACTTCCTTCCTGTCTCCCAGGCCTGTGCACCACCACCTGAGCACATGTCTCTTCTGATGAATTCATGGGGGTGGGTTCTCTGAAGGCAGGCCTGGCTTATTATGGGGGCTGTAGGAAGAGGGAGATGGAATGATCCAAGAATGGAGTTAAATTGAGGAGAAAGAGAGCCCTCAGCCCAGCCCTGCCTTGCCCCTCATTCCTTTTCACCCAAAGGCCTCTAATCTTTCTCTGAACTACAGGCTACATCTCTCACCTTTGGTACGTATGTGCTTTTGTAGTTCCCTTCCTAGATTGTCACCACTGTCCCAGCTCCTAGGCTCAACCCCAAAGTGACCTCTTCTTTGTTTCTGCTCTCTCTGTTCCAAAGCAATATTCCAGTGGTGTTTTACACATACCCTCTGACAACAAATTGTATTGGGATTTCATTCTCCCTTTTTCCTTTACTTCTAGACTGTAAGCCCTCAAGGGCAGTGATTAGGTCTGATTCATCCCCAGTGACTGTCACACCACTGGCTACAAAGATGAAGCATATAACATATTTGTTTAATAAATAAGTGAATGGATGATGCTGAGTTGATTTTGTTGCAAGAGCCTCAGTCCTTACATTTCAAAGAAGAGCATCAGCCTGACACAGGGGTTAACTGCACAGGGTTTAGAATCCAGATTTTTCTTATTTTATTAAGTTGCTTAATTTGGGGTGAGTTAATCTCTATAAGCTTCACTTTCTACATATGTACAATTGAGATTGACGGGATCCATCTCAGTGAAAGTATCTATCTTACATGGTTTTCAAATGAATCAATGCCTGTAAAGTATTCGGCATGGTGTCTGACACATAATGAGTACCCAACAACTCCCCAGCATGACATTCACCAAGCCCTAATCAAGCCATACACATCACAGAAATTTTATTTTTTTTTCTGATGTGTACATTCTAAATTCTCCCATATTAACGTATATTACTACTCGTTATTTTTGCATATAAAGTATCTCTCAAAGACTCTTGTATTGAAGGTTTGGGTTTTTTTTTTAATAATCTATTTTATCTTTTTTTAATTCATTGTTCAAAACATTACAAAGCTCTTGACATATTATATTTCATACATTAGATTCAAGTGGGTTATGAACTCCCATTTTTACCCCAAATACAGATTGCAGAATCACATCGGTTACACATCCACATTTTTACATAATGCCATATTAGTGAC
>NW_026000242.1:27427217-27439325 GCF_001458135.2 Marmota marmota marmota
TCTCTCCCTTTCCCTCCCACCTCATGTCTCTGTTTAATGTTGATCTTTTCCTCCTGCTCTTCCTCCCTGTTCTGTTCTTAGTTGCTCTCATTATATCAAAGAAGACATTTGACATTTGTTTTTTAGGGATTGGCTAGCTTCACTTAGCATAATCTGCTCTAATGCCATCCATTTCCCTGCAAATTCCATGATTTTGTCATTTTTTAGTGCAGAGTAATACTCCATTGTGTATAAATGCCACATTTTTTTTTATCCATTCATCTATTGAAGGGCATCTGGGTTGGTTCCACAGTCTAGCGATTGTGAATTGTGCTGCTATGAACATCAATGTGGCAGTATCCCTGTAGTACGCTCTTTTAAGGTCTTCAGGGAATAGCCCGAGAAGGGCAATAGCTGGGTCAAATGGTGGTTCCATTCCCAGCTTTCCAAGGAATCTCCATACTGCTTTCCAAATTGGCCGCACCAATTTGCAGTCCCACCAGCAATGTATGAGAGTACCCTTTTCCCCACATCCTCGCCAGCACTTGTCGTTGTTTGACTTCATAATGGCTGCCAATCTTACTGGAGTGAGATGGTATCTTAGGGTGGTTTTGATTTGCATTTCTCTGACTGCTAGAGATGGTGAGCATTTTTTCATGTACTTGTTGATTGATTTTCTAATGCAGCAGCGTTCAGAGGTGAGTTTTGGGGGAAGTGATTGGATCATGAGGGCTCTGACCTCCTCAGTGGATTAATCCATTGATAGCTGAATGGACTACTGGGAGGTGGTGGAAACTGTAGGCAGGTGGGGCATGGTTAGAGGAAGTAGGTCACTAGGGGTTTGTCCTTGGGTACTGTATCTTGTGCTTGTGCTTGGTCCCTCTCCTTTTATCCCTCTCCTTCCCAGCTGCCATGAACTGAGCAGCTTTCCAAGTTTTTCTGCCATGGTGTTTCTACCTTGAAGCCAGCCAACCGTGGATGGAGACTGTTAGTCAAATGAAACTTTCCTCCTCTAATTTGTTTTTCTCAGTTATTTGCCACAGCCACAAAAACAAAACAAAACAAAACAAAACAAAAAAATCACTAACAGACTAGTCTAACCCAGAAAAATATGCATATACTTGCTGTTAATCCCTGCCCTGCAGAACTGACTCCTTGGACTTGAATTATACGCCATCAGAAGCCTAAGTGCATCATGCTCCTTTTTAGATGGATTTCTTTTTGTGAATAACCAGCAAGAAGCTGAAAATGCACTGAAAGATTACTGTCCAAGAGCAAAATTACAAGGCAAACACCACAGATTCTGATAAAATAAAAACTGACATCAGGCTCCACCTGTGCCACTCACTATGACTCTTCACATCTGCCCCTTCCTTTCATCTTCACCACAGTCTTTTGAGGTCAGTGACCTTATCCCCATTTTCAGTCAATTTCTATGGAGATTGAGCAATTTCAAGTCATGCAGCCAACCTACAAAAATGGAGCCGGTCTGCTGACTTAAAAGCTCCTTAACTCTCCACCCACAGAATTCCTCTCAAAGCAGTGCATTTGATTTAAAATCAATTATACCACAGAGCTATGGTAACAAGAGCTGTATGGTAATGGCATTAAAAACAAATACATAGAGCAATGGTAAAAATAAATAGAAGACACAGAGACAAACCCACACAGATACAATTCATCTGATCCTTTATAAAGGTGCCAAAAACATACACTGGAAAAAAGACAACTTTTTAAACAAATGGGGCTATGAGAACAGGTTATCTATCTGTAGAAGAATGAGACCAGACTCCTATCTCTCACTCTGCACAAAAACTAACTCAAAATAAATCAAAAACTTAGGAATTAGACCAGAAACTGCAACTCCTAGAAGAAAACATAGGGTCAACACTCCAGTACATAGGCACAGGCAAAGACTTTCTTGATAGCATCCCTAAGGCTCAGGAAATAATGCCAAGAGTTAATGAATGGGATGGCATCAAATTAAAAAGCTTCTGCACAGCAAAGGAAACAATTAAGGCAAAGAAAAGACCTACAAAATGGGAGAAAATCTCTGATAGCTACTCTTCCGATAGAAGATTAATATCTAGAATATATAATAACTCAAAAACCTTTACATTAAAAATCCAAATAATCCAATTAATAAATGGGCAAATGAACTAAACAGACACTCGTCAAAAGAAGAAATGTAAATGACCAACAAATATATGAAAAAATGTTCAACATTATTAGCAATTAGGGAAATATAAATCAAAACTATAGAGATTTCATCTCACTCTAGCCAGAATGGCAGACAACCAGAATACGAGTAATAAAAATGTTGGAGAGGATATGGGAAAAAAGGAACCCTTGCACATTGTTGGCGGTTTTATAAATTAGTACAGTAATTATGGAAATCAGCATGGAGATTCCTAGAAAGACTAGGAATGTAACCACCCTATGACCCAGCTATACCACTCCTCAGTATTTATCCTAAAGTATTAAAGTCATCACACTACTGTGATACATAGCTGTTCATGTTTACAGCAGCACAATTCACAACAGCCCAACTATGGCTTAGCCTAGGTGTCCATCGAGGGATGAGTTGATATAGAAAATGTGGTATATACACATAATATAGCATATATACGTAAAATATACATACATTTTATTTATTCAGCCATAAATAAAATGAAATCATGTCATTTACAGGAAAATTGTTAGAACTTGAGAACATTATGTTAAGTGAAATAAGCCAAATTCAGAAGGTCAAAGGTCATGTTTCCCTTGTATGTAGTAGCTAGAGAAGAAAAAGGAAAAGAAAGTGGAGATGGGTGGGGATAGGCAGATCTCAGGGAAAGGCACCATGAGAAGGAGGAAGGCGAAGGGAAAGGGGAAATCCTGGGAGTGATATTGGACAAATCGTATTTTTATATTGTGTCCATGTACAAATATGTTAAGACAAATCCCAGCATTATGACAACTCCAATGCACCAATTAAGAAAAAAGAATTTTTTAAAAAGAACAAACAACTGGTGTCTTGAAAAAAAAAAAAAGAAAGAAAGACAGATGTTCTTAAATATATGTGTTAGAAAACTATGGTGCTCTTTCCCTTTCGGAACAATTCAGACCTAAATCATTAAGCAGAAGAACAAGGCAGATGTCTGGAGATGTAGCTTGACATGGGGAGTAGGAACTCAAGATCAGCAAGAAGCAAGAGACTGGTCACTCAGCCACCATTGCAACTCTGTCGGGTAGAGGCAGCAATGGATGGTGGATTTTTATTCCATATATATCTGTATTCTCTAAATTTCTCTCTCTCTCTTTCTCTCTCTCTTTCTCTCTCTCTCATGAATAGCCTGCTTCATTTCTTAAAATTAAAAATAACATGAATAAATGACAAAAGAGAAAGGGGGGAATAGAAACAGAAGAGCCACAGCCAGTTTTGGCACCTGCGGCTGCCAGGCGGGGAGGATGAGCTGGTGCCCGCGGCCCAGGAATGGAGCAATGACGCTGCGGGAGCCCGTGTGCGTCTGCAGAGCCCACGCGATCTTGCGCAGTGGCCTGTGGGCTGGGGTTCCCGGGGTAGCTTCTCCAGCCTCAGCTCCATATGCTGGGGAGGTTCACGCCCACTGTGCCCATCTGGCTCATCGTCTGGGGGCTCTCTGAGTCAAAAATATTCCTGAGTAGGGTTCTCTCCCCCCTTTCTTTCTACTTAGTTGTACATGACAGCAGAATGCATTTCAATTCTTTGTACACAAATAGAACGCAAAAATTTCAATTCCCTGGTAGTACACTGTGTAGAGACGCACCATTCGTGCAATCATACATGTACCTAGGGTAATGATGTCCATCTCACTCCACTATCTTTCCTACTCCCATTTCTGAATAGTTTTGAAAATACCTCCCTCACCCTCACAGCTCTGCCCAATCTTTGATGCCACTCCACAGGGTCCAAGGACAAAACCTGGGGTTGAAGAGTGGGGCAGAGGGTTACCCTTGAAAAACATGGGGTTTTCCTATTTTAGCAACTGCTCTTTCCAGGATGCTCCCGGCTGAATTCTCACCTTTGAGTTCCAAGAAGCACGGCTAAATGACTTCACTTTCACTTAGCTGTTGAGTGTTTCTATTTGAGGTAAGAAAAATAGCTACTATCTTCTGAGCTCCCGTTGAGTGTCAGGTGTATTATCTAATTGAATTCTAGGAACAACCCTGAAAGGAAGACACTAGTACAGAGAAAAACACTATAAGTAACCCCCAGGGCATACCGTGTGAGGATCAGAGCTAAGACTCCACACCAGATTTTCTGACATCAAAATCCAAACTGAGCCTTTTTTTCAGTGCACCCCGCTGCCTTTCTCTTAAGCTCCCATAGTTTGGGATTTGTGAGCAAAGAAAATACTACTAGACTTTAAAAACAAATAAAAAGGCTATTTATCATATCCGGACACTGTGCTTAGTGCCTTTAATCAAATTTAATATTTATCCAAACCACACAACTCATCTGTTACAGGCCAGGAAAGCAAAACTTAGCAGTGTCAGGAGTCAGGGTCAGTCAGGGGGCAGCCTGACATCAGAATCCAGGCAGCTTGTCTTGAGAAGCCATTCCTTAAGTGTCCCTCACCCCACAACTAAGGGAGCATTCTTCCTGCATTCTGAAGATTTGTGAGCTGAAGTGTATTCTTTTTTCTTTCTTTCTTTCATGTAAGTTTATTTCCTCAGGGATAAAATTATAAAATTAAAATTGATTTCAATAGTCATGAATTAAATGAAAGAAAATATACCCTGTTAACTTCAAGCAATGGTAAATGCAAAATACAAACTTTATTTAACAAAAGTAACAGGTAATGTCAAACAGGCACTTATATTAAGAGAAAAACTGATGAGAAGAAATTTTATCTTAAACACCTTACAATAACCTACTTGCAGTTGCATTTAACCGAGCCCTGTTGCTGTGAAGATTACAGCTCATGCACAGGTCTGGATGAATGATTTGTACATTTTTTAAGTATTCACTGAATACTACCTTATATACACATGTACATTAAATTTGCAAAAGATTTAATTGATGATCCCAGATAGACTTCATTTGTGGTGCACTTTTGGAAGAGGTTGTCTAAAGAGAAGAATATGCGGTTCTGGCTTGTGAATCATGTAATGAACGCAGCCTAGATGCCAGCTGGGGTTCCGGGGTAGCTTCTCCAGCCAAGTCTCTGTTGGACACCAAGTCTCCTCCACTCCTCTTCAGATATTAGATGAGTTTGGGGTACTTGATTGGAAGGTTCTCTGGGTAACATGACATGCTGGTACTCATAGTGCTTGTCAAACTACTTGTCTGAGTAGTAGATCTGCTTAGGGGCCATACTGCTGGCACGCAGCAGGGCAGAAACGAGGCGGAAACCTGACTGCAGAATGGGCGAAGCAGAACGCACGTCCATTTCAGGCCAGAGCATCGACTCCTGAGGTGTATTTTTAAGTGACTAGCATGTAAGTGCTCAAGAATTATTAATTCCCTTTTTTCCTTCTGTCTGGGTTCTGGGGAGCTAGTGTAGGACACTCTGGGAGAAGAAGGAGACCCGAGAAGTACAGACTGTTACACTTTAGAGGTTATTTAGTCCAAGACTCTAATTGGGCCAATGAGTCAGTGGTGATGTTATAGTTGGAAACAAAGCTTTCCTCTCCCTGACCTTCCCCTTCCTTTTTGCCACCATCATTCCTAGGAAACTCCACAAGCCTAGTACCCTGCTGCATGTTCTCTCCATATGCTACCACCTGACCCAGGAGGGGTTTGAAGAACCTCTGTTTGACAGATGCATGCCAATCTCACCTCAACTGGGCAGAAGTTGAAGTCCTGAAGGGTTTTTCTGCACAGGAGATTTGTATCTTGGGAGAAAACGAGCATCCTTGGCTCCCTGTGCCAACTTGATCAGTGCTCCGGGATGATTCACCAGCTTGGTTAGGAGCCCAGTTTCCCAGCTGACATGCTACCCAAAGACTATCCAGGGCTAAGTGCAGAATTCACCAGCTGGCATAGACTGTGGGCAGGAAGTAGGCACAGTACAGTGAAAAGGGCTCTGGGCTGAGAGTCAGGGACCAAGGGTCTGATACTCCTGGCCACACCTCTTTGAACCTTCCTATCCTTGACTCTAAAAGGAAGAGACAGGACTGTGATCACACCACAGGGCTTTACAGAAAAGACAGAGCAATGGGGGAAGAAGGAGGGTGAGTTCACAGCCACTGAGAACTACTGCCCTAACTGTTCTCTATCTTCAGCAAGAGCTCAGAATTAGAGGCCAGGAAAGAAGACCTGACATTTACTAAGTATTGTGTTGGTGACTTACCTTTATACACTTTTTGTGGAGTCCCCCCAAACAAGTTTTATAGAACACTATTCAGCAATAAAAAGGAACAAACTACTTATATATTCTTGGAAGAATTATCCTGAGTAAAAAAAAAAGAAAGAAAGAAAGTAAATCTCACATTATGTTTTATGATTACATTTTAATAGCTTTTCAAAATTACAAAATTATAGAGATGGAGAACAGATTAGTGGTTGCCAGGGATGAGGAATAGGTTATGGGTTGGAGCATGGCTATAAAGGAGCAACTTGAGGGAGTTTTTTTGTTTGTTTGTTTGTTTGTTTTTTAAACCATGATGATGTTCTTTACCTTGATTGCTGTGATGGTCATACAAATCAATCAATGTGGTGAAATTGCATAGAACTATACACACACGTGCGCATGCACACACATGAGTGCATGTAAAACTAGTCAGATCTGAATAAAGTTTGTAGTTTGGACCAATTGTACTCTCATTATGCAAGGTGTTACCATTGAGGAAAGCTGGGTTAGGATAGAGGGACTTCTGTTCTTTTTTCGCTATTTTGGCAACTTTTTATTTGTCCACAATTACTTCAATATTAAAAGTAAAAAAACAACAACAACAAAAACGTGTTTGAGATATTGTTATTCCATTCTATAAATGAAAGATCTGAAAATCGCAGAGGGCCTATAGGGTCATATAGCTCTAAATAGTAGAGTAAGGATTTGATTTAATTTCTCTGACCCAAAAGCCATGAGCTTCTTTCTCCATCCCAGGGCTTTGGGTATGAAAAGGAATTGCCAGAAGCTAGCCTATACAGTCTCAAAATCTTCACTTCTTCAAGAGAGCACATAGGTGTGACTTTTTTTTCCCACCTTGGCAGTGGGAATCTATGACAGCCAGTTCATTTCAGAGGTACTCTTCTACCATACCCTTTTATTACACATCTAACCCTAGGCCTATCCATCAAAGCTCTGGTTAAAGAATAAAGAATGACTGAGCATCTGCAGTTTGATCTCAAGGAGTGAAACACACTCATCAGCCACTTGTTGATTTTCCCTAGGTCCTCTCCCATCTCCCTTCAACTTGCTATGTGCTTACCAAGTGGTAGACTGAGGTTGGGGGTGCTATGATTTACAAAGATTCTTCACTTGAACACACTGTAGTCAGTCTCCTGAGTCTTCTCCTACATTCATCTGGGAACTTCCTTATACAGTTGTTAGTAAGAACCCTGCTAAATCAGTTTAGCAAGAACCCTCTACTATCAATACCTAATCTCCATATCTGATCAGGTTCCTCATCCTCCACTATCCCCCAGGTGATGTCCAATCACCCTGGCCTGTCTTTAGCAAGAACCCTGTCAGGTCCAGGGACCCAGAATCCCCCTAACCTCCAATGATCCACCTTAGTTACTTTCTACCACTGATGCCCATTCTTCTTGTTTATATATTTCCAGTTACTCTGTACTTGGAGTTGAGCCCAGTCTTCCACTGCAATAATCCCATTGAAATGCCTCCTATACCTATTGAGATGGTCTTGAACAGTATGTTTTACCATGCTTTACCAATTGTCATTGAATAATTTTGTAACAAAGTCTACTAAGAAGACATTAACACAAGATGCCTGAATTTATCAGAGTTCACAAACCTGTTTGAAGAGAACAAGGATACGTAGCAAATGAGCAAACAAGACAACAACACTTAAGACAAAACTGTGTAGGGGCTGGGGAAGCAACCACCAGCTCTCACTCTAGACCAAAGCTGCTTCAAAGATAGGAGGTATTTAACCTATTCCAGCCCATCATTCAATTTTTATTTTATTTATTTTTTGGGGGGTACCAGGGATTGAACTCAGAAGCACTGGACCACTGAGCTACATTTCCAGCCCGATTTTGTATTTTATTTAAAAACAGGTCTCACTGATTATTGCTTAGTGTCTTACCATTACTGAGGCTGGCTCTGAAATCGTGGTCTTCCTGCCTCAGCCTCCCAAACTACTTGGATTACAGGCATGTGCCATCTGCGCCCGGCCCATCATTCCATTTTTGTTTCATTTATGGAACACTTAAAAACAATAAATAGAGCAACAAATATAACACTAATTTTAACTTTGAAATATTTATGTTTTTAGAGTTCTGTAGTTTTGATAAAAGCAATAGGTGAATGATTCATGATAATATTAATGTATTTAATGTTACTAATGGCAATAAATTACACAATAAGCTCTAGATTATTATTTCCAACCTATTTTAATGCACCGGTGTCAATTTCCTTGAAATATTTACAGAATTGAAAACTTGGGACTTAATGGGTTAATGTGCAACTTGCCGTGAGCTGATGGTAAGCACTCACAGATTTGTTGAGTTTCAAAACAACAGAGAATAAGCACCCAGTCAATTAATTCTGTGTAGAAGGACAGATAATCTTTCAGAAAGGTGGTATACTTTATGGACAGAAAATCCCATACTAAAAGAAAGGCACTGATAAGGATGCAGGGACACCAAAGTACATACCATTAGGTGGGAGTAGACATGCGTCAATATAGCTGCCACTAAACAAACGTGACTCCTGGGTATTTTAAGTGAGATGTACTATAAGTAAAAAATATATATATTTTTTCAAAATTTGGTATGAAATATTTCTTATATTGATAACATGATGAAATAATATTTTGGAGAGGTTAGTTAAGTAATTATTAATTTTAATTTCAATCATTCCTTTTTTTATATGTGGCTAGAAAGTTTAAAAATTACTTAACATGTCTTGCATTACATTCTGTTGGCCAGATGGTCTAGACCATTCTGACTCTATCTACAGATTAGGCTTTCTTTTGCTCCTCTTTGCAGAAGCCATCATTTTGTACAAATTTCTTTCTGAAATGAAGCTTTCCTTCTCTCAAGGGGGGGATATTATTTATAAAGTACTTAGCAAGATGGTAAGGAGCCTCAAGGGCCTCTGTACTTAACAATGCTTCCTTTGTTAGCAGGCAGTCTTGATATTCAAAATGAACAAACGAGATGAATGTTAAAATCTTCGAGTCTCTTTACCTCTGAAATTACTGTTAGAACATTCCCTTTTATTTTCCTGAAGTTTCCATGGAAGTTCAAGTTGTACTAGACAATCTTTGCTTCCTGTGGTAATGCAAATTTCATTTCTGGGGATTTGGAAGTGATTTTTGATAACACTTTAGTTTCCCTTGTTTTTCATTTCCTGTGTCTGAGAAAAGACATATTGATACAGGTTTCTTGGAAAATGTATTCTTAGTTCTCTTCATTCAGAGGGTCCTCTTATTTCTCTCCCTGAGGGACCTGCCCTGGCTCTGTTATAACATAAAAAACCCCCACAATATTCTCTCTTTTTCTGTTGTTTTCAAAGAGGGGATCCTAGCACACTGATGTTATTGGAGGGGGGAGGAGGTAGGATCTGCAAATTCTCAATTGTTTTTCTGTTTGGATACTGTAACCAGTTTCATCTGGAAGGGCCTGAAGCCTCCAGCTCAACATCTCTCTCTTCCCCTGCCTGGGTAGGGGGATCACAGAATAAACCTCTTATAAACAAAAACTCTATTGCTGTTCTGACTATAATGACCATCAATACCTTGAGTCAACATACACCCAGCTGCACTCAAACAAGGTGGTGTATGTGAGAAACCACTGAAAATGAAATGAGCTGGCTACTCAGGGTCAGCTGGTGTGAATGTACATGGGAGAAAACACTGCCAAGGAAAGTTACTTAGAAATGCTCCAGAAAGCCCTGGGTTAAATCCTCAGTGCCTAAAGTGGAAGAAGGAACTGGAAGATGAGGTATACTTGGCCCCCTCAAACCAGACCAAATGCAAGGAGTGTGGTGGAGATGGAAGACTGGCCCAGGGTAGAGTTCACTTTTAATCTGATGCTGTCCCTAACATGGGGGCATTGTCAGAAGGTACTCACAGGGAGTGGGGGCATAAGTAAGTAATTCCTTAGTGTCTGGGTGCTGGGCGTACAGGAAGGAGGAAGCCTGCTTCCTGGCCTCCCAGTCTTGAGGGAGGGACAGAGGAGAAGGCATAAAAATGCAGCAGAGTTCTAAGCACTGAGGCAGTGAGCGATGGTGAGCACAGGAGGACCATCCAAAACCAGGCCAGAGGAAGAAGGGGAGCTTGGGAATGTCCTGAAGGAGATGCTGGTGCTGGTTTTTGAACAGAAGGTGTGGGGAAGTGGGAACAGTAAGAAGAGTGAGAAAGCAGAGGCCTTTAAGGACCAGTGTGTGTGACTGCATGAGAGGAGGGAGGTAGGGGGTGATCCTGAAGAGGTGGGCAGGGGTGGCCCATGGCCCCTGATATGGACTAGACCACAAAAAAATGCTCATTATCCTAAAATCCAGAGTCCTGAGGGCTTTAAAAGTGGTGATGGAGGATGTGGTAGGACAGGTTGGCATCATCAGATTTGCATTCTAGCAAGCCCAATGACAGGCATGTAGAAGATGGGTTAGACCCATAAGACCTTTTGAGGCAGTCACTAAGGAAGAGACAAGGGCCTGGAAGACAGCACTAAGAATGGAGCAGCCTCAGATGAATGAGGAGGCATAGGAACTAGTTTCAGAGACAGTATGGATCATCTAGGCAGATGGATCATGCTTCTCCTTAAGTTCTTGCCCTATACAATCTCCTCTGAGTTTGGGTAGGACCTGAGACTTATTTCTAGCCAACAGAATATGGAAGGAGAAATTTTGCAGATGACATATTAAGGTCCAAAATTAATTGATTTTAAGTTAATCAAACTGAATTCTGCTGAGAACGCAAAGTAGCTTACAAGCAGCAGCTTCCCAAGTTGAACCTCCTGATGAGACTACAACCTGTCCACATCTTGATTGTGACCCGTGAGACCCTGAGTAAAAGACCAGCTAGGCTTTGTCCAAACTCTTAACTCAGAATACCACAAGATAATAAGCATGTGTTGCTTTGAGCTACTTAGTTTGCATCCTGGGGATGGCCCCCTGAGGAACAGCTGGGGAGCAGGGAGTACTGAGGATAACCGAAGCTAGTAGTATTTATGGAGTGCTTAGTATATGTGAGGCACTGTACTATGCTCCGGTGCATGGCATGGCTCTGGTTTATTACAGTAAAAGGTGGGCAGGATCACGTGTTTATCTGCATATGGTCCCTGTTCCTTCCTTCCCGAGCTCAGACAAATAACTCTCAGAAAGCATGTGATTTCTGCTTTAGATATCCCAGAGTCTATAGGCCTTTAATCAAGCATTTTCTTTAGTTATTGCCAGCTGGATTTTAACAAATTCCATGGAGCCTACTCAATTTTATGCATCCAGCCAGTGGGGAGGGAGCTTCAAGACATTTCAGAATTGTTGGCGGGGCTGTGGTTTCTGTGCCGAAAATCCACTCCGCGGGAGCCGCCATTTGCTTTCTGCTTGCTGTCTTGATGGCTCTGTATACACTGTCTGGCAGCCGCACCTAGAGGTTGGAGCTGGGCTGCGTGCCGAGCCCTGTCCTCCGAAGGCTGGACTGCAGCCTCGAGCGTCTCGGTGGCCTGTTCGCCGCTGCACCTTCGGGCAGAGCCTGCTCTGGGGTTGTTCTGCACCCCCCTGCCAGGGGACCCGTGCTCCGGAGGAGGGGGACGGAGAGCCGCGGTGGCAGCCGCTTGGGCCCCTGGGGCCAGGCACCGGGCTGAAGAGCTGCGGAGGCCAGGGCGGCTCTGCTACGGTCGCAGACAAGCGCGGCGCTCGTGAGCGTGGGAGGCGACAGCGGCAGGGTTTCATTTCTAGAAATCTGGACTGGAAACAGAAGCAGCAGTTTGTATAATCCCAAGAACTTGCTTATACCAGGAAGCTGTAAGGG
>NW_026000242.1:27441795-27467784 GCF_001458135.2 Marmota marmota marmota
GGAGGGGGGATGGTAGAGGATAGGAAAGGTAGCAGAATACAACAGTTACTAATAGGGCATTATGTAAAAATGTGGATGTGTAACCGATGTGATTCTGCAATCTGTATTTGGGGTAAAATTGGGAGTTCATAACCAACTTGAATCTAATGTATGAAATATGATATGTCAAGAGCTTTATAATGTTTTGAACAACCAATAAAAAAAAATTTAAAAAAAAAAAAGACATTTCAGAACTGATGTCCTGTTATACCTTCCATGAAGTAAAGGGAAGGCAAGAATTTTGTTTATTCATTTAAAAAAAATTTTTTTTTGTTCTTTTTAGATATACATGACAGTAGAGTGCATTTTTTGACATGTTATACATACATGGAGTATAACTTCCCATTCTTGTGGTTGTACGTGATGTGGAGTTACACTGGTTATGTATTCATATATGAACACAGGAAAGTTATGTCCAATTCATTCTACTGTCTCTCCTATTACCATCCCCCCTCCCTTGCCTTCATTCCCCTTTGTCTAATCCAATGAATTTCTATTCTCCCCCGCCCTGCCCCCCTTATTGTATTAGCATCTGCATATCAGAGAGAATATTCTGCCTTTGGTTTTTTTGGGGGGATAAGGCAAGAAACATTAAGACACTTTTTATTACTTAGAGAAGTTTTATTTGGGGGGACACCACAGTGCAGAATTAAAACATTGTTTCACCTTTGTCTCACACCAGCCTAAGCTCTCAGCTTCCAACCCTCTTTACATGGAAGTCAGCCTGGTCAGATGCAGAGCTTGGCTGAGTAACTTACACGGAGATATGAAATATAACAGGGACAGCCACCAAAATGCACCACTTTCAAAATTCCTGTGTTTTCAAGAATAATCATTTTCTAACACATCATTTGTTCTCATCTTCAGATCTTCATGGAATAAAATTCATGAACTTAATTTTTAAAGTTGTTCTTCATCGGTTGGCAGCATTCTTACCAAATGACACAGCAAAGTGCATATTTTTTCTTCAGAAGTTCTGAAGAAATTCAGCCACTGAAAAGAATTTAACTTGCACAATCAGCATCACTCTACTGAAAGCCATTAAATTGTAATTATGGTGATTTAAAGAAGTCAACTTGTGAAAGAGGAGCTGATTGTTTCAGTTTGTGTAGGGGACACTAATAACACTGTAGAATCCTACAAGGATTTTTCTCCTCTGATGGGCAGGGGAAAAAGGAAAACACTTCAAGACATGAGAAACTTCTATAACTTTATGGAACCTGAAGAATAATGACTGCTCAAATTGCATGCTTTAGTGACAAAGTATTTTTACAGCTAACGGGGACCCAGAAACACAATACATTTAATAAGCAGGTAGGAAAACCAATCACGAATTAACATCTATCACATTCCACAACATAATAACATCTTTGTCAATCTTTTAAAAAAGGGTTCACTGTTCCTATGAGAAATAGGGTCAAATGCCAGCGATTGCCCAGATAAAACCTCACCCTCAGATAAAACACCCTCAGATAAAACCTCTATTACTGGTAATTGCAAATTTCAATCCACATCTCCTTTTAAGAGACTTATTCTGGGGACTAAGACCAGGACTTTTAAAACTTCATTTTCTCTAATCACTGCAAGATAATATCAAACTTGTACTGAACTTGGAAAGTGGTCATGACTCACTCCACAATAAGCTAGAACTATCAGTGCTTACAGTGGAGAGCTAGTCATTTGCAGAAATACTTCTCTTTACCAAGAGGTTAAATGAGCCTCCCCTCCCTCCTGTCTCTTGCAGAGGACCATATGCCTTTAAAAATACATTACTAGTCGTCAACAAACTAGGGTTGGTTCTCACAGTTAGTTTGCTCATTTATTCAACAAGTATTTATAGGATACCTATTATGTATGAGTCACTATTTCAGGAACTTGTGGTGATACAGCAGTAGATAATCCCCACACCCCCATAGATCTCCTATTTAACCTAGACTGACATAAGCAAAATAAACCAAACCTAAAGGCTTTTAGAAAGGAAAGGTGTGTAACAATCTGTTTCTCAGATTTTCACAGGAACAAAGGCCACCTCAACTCACTCTGGATGGGAAAGGGTATGTAATAAACGGAGTTTCCACATACAAAGCATAAATGTGCAAACCAGACCCACCACACAGATGGAAGTTTCTAGCTTTCTCACAGCACATCTCTGAAGAAGGACGACACATTTTATCCATGCTATGTCCACCCTCTCCACACCTGGGTGAGGCTGGATGGGACAATGACTTAAAGAAGACAACAAGGCATTAGCCTCGTGACTTGGAAAAAACAGCTGCCTGCTCACTCCAGGCCCGCTGCTGCTCCAATTACTCTTTTACTGACTTTTTTTGGACTAACTCTAGTAAATGAAGGCAGTTACTTAAAAATACACAAATAAGATTTAATTAAGCAAACCCACATCTGAGGCCTGATTCAGAAGTAGTGTCCTCAAGAGCAGAGGAGCCCTATTATCTACGAGGGGCTGGCTCTTCCAATAGGCCACAGCTGCTTCTCCTCAGATACACAGGTAAGATCCTCTTGGAGTTATGTTTCAAATGATGTAGAAGCATATATAGAATTTTTGGTGTCTGTATGAGAGGGTGTGTAGCTTTAAAAATATTTGCAAAGGGGTTTATAGCCCCCCATAGTTTAAGAACCTCTATATTAGAGGCCTCTGCCAGTTGCTTTATAAAATGAAAGGTGTGCTGGAACACTGTTTTAGGAATATCTGTGCTGCTCCCAGCTGCCACACTATTATTGTGAGTCGGTTCAGCAGCTTCACAGTAGTTCCCGAGGAAGACATGAGCCAGAAACCAAGTCAGCAGTCCCGGAGTGGCCATTAAGGGTCTGTGTGTGTCCTTCATAAAGCAGTGAGTGCTGATGAAAGCATTCCTCCTCGCCCTCAGAGATGGGCTCCCAAAAGCGGTCCACCAAGCCAACAATTCAGTGGTTGGAAGAATTAACTTTCAAGGCCAAGATATGTCGCCAGGTATCCACACCAACTTTTCAGAGCTATGGCTATTGCTCATCATCAACTACTCCACAGCTATTCTCCCTGCTCCCCTGAAGGAAGGTAGAGAGGGTAATTGTTCAAAATCACAATCTATGATATTGTTTTGCCCAAACATCAACCTAGAGGTTTTGTGACTATTAAGAGGTTCATCTGCCTCTAGGAAAAATTATAACTATATTCTTAAAATCAGCTATGTGGGGGCAGGTGGGGTTGGGGGAGAGACAATATGGTGTCTCCCAAGAACATGGAGCGTTTGATGATTTTCTAGCAGGGCTTTTATTGTGGGTGATATTTCTCTTCTTAGTAGCCTTTTACGAGATTCTCAAGTCTTCCAACATGGGTCCTTCCTATTTGTATCTGCATGGCTAAGTGCCTAGTTGATTCCTGGGATACTGCAGATCCTACTGGAATTCAGAAAGTGAGACTGGGAAAATTAAGTGAAGCAGAGGTCAAGGCCCCCAATTATTTGAACTCTGATGAAAGTATTATACGTGGTAGGACTTGGAGAGTTCCTAGTTTTCCCAAAATATCCATTTTTACCATTTCAAAATACAAATTAGGGGTAGTCCACAGGGAAGATGCAGCTTCTGAAAAAAAAATCATAACTTAGAAAAATATATTTTAAAAATCTTTTCAAATTTTCAATAAAGAAAGCAGAGAATTATGGTAGATTATCTCAGATACAACAATATAAAAGTAGCAAAATCAATGACTTAGATTACTGCCATTTCTAAGTCACACTATAATTCAAGAGTAATAAATATCATGCAATGGACAATAATTTAAAGCACTGATTGCATCCTTGATATTTTGTCATTAGCTGTCCTCTTCAGAAACTGTCACAGAAGTACAAATAAAATCTGCTTTTCTGTATATTCTGAAAGGAAGATAGCAGCTTATACAACTTCTGTTCTTCACCAGAATGCTATCAGATTAGGTAAACAACTCTCCTCGAGGGCCAAAAGTAAACTCTGAGCTTCCTGAGGATTACTCGTGTAAGCAATGTATTAACGTTGTAAGAATTAAATTGGAAGAACCAAAGATTAGAGGTTTTTGTGTATAAAATGGGAACATACAATATATTTACATGGCAGAAATGTGAAGTTTTTTTTAACATATTATGAGTTAGCCTTAAATATTTATGAAATAGTGTATCCATTCTTATTCAACCATTTGTAACATTTATGTTACAATTTTCCATCAATACTAGGATGTTCTTCTCAAAAATTCTCAATTCTGACATTGTATGAGTGAAAATACATTTTTAGAAGCTGTGCTTAAATACAAATAAAATACACTGCGGCTCCAAGAACACCATATGTCAAATGTCATTTATGTGCTCTAATTATATTAGGCCAAGTGTCCTTGACTGTAAACATTCCTGTGTTCTGATAATATTTGAGTAGAATTCTGTTTTAGATGTGTTTGACAACGCCCTATAGATAACCTCTTTGAAAGTGACTGAATTTGCTTCTTCTATAATCTCAGATTTGTCCATTGGGCTCTCTTTCAAAGCCTTTTTTCTTGAACTGAGGTCACTGTGGTATTAACTGAGCACCCTTTATAATCTATCTCATTAACTAAGTTTTCAGCCAGATGAGCACTTGGACCCTTCACAGCAGAGTGAAACACACAGTGGTGAGAGGGCCACAACTGGCCAAGGCTGACGAGGAACTGTGGAGACGGATCAAGTGGATGAGAGCCAAGACACCAGACCTATACCCAGCTGAGGACCCTGCCAGGCTCAGGTCAACCTCGTGGTTCTCAATTATCCAGTGAAGGCTTTTCTTGTCCAAGTCAGTAAGGGCATGTAAGAAGACTCATATTAACTTATATTCTGACATGTTTATTATTATTTCATAAAACAAACCTCCCAAAGTGCCTGCTTTCTAGTAGCTCTGGGTCTTGTGGTAGCATGGGTACTGAAAGTTGTTTTTCTGAAGCTCTGAATGGCTCTTCACTGCTCTTACTAATCCTTCCTCTTTTCACTGATGAAGACTTAACACATGTATATTTGCTAGAGTTTGCAATCTTCATGTTGCTTCTCATAAGAAAGTCACAAACCATTCTTCATAATATCTTGCTGCCCATTATGTTCCTTGGTAAGACAAGCTCAATCTCTCTACCAAGACCCATTCATTTACCACAGATCAGCTGTGAACCCAACCAGGGTGCTTTAGCCAAAATGAATTCATGTCACAGAAGTCACAGATTGGTAGTTCAAGAACAAAATCATCAGCAAGAAGAATTTAGAAGTCTCTGTCGAGCATTCTTCTCTCCATTACTTGTTTTAGTTTCACTGTGTATGTCCAAATCTGTCAAAATTGAAAGCAAATATTTATGAAAGGCATGTAGCAAGAAGTATCAATACTAAGTAACTTCTCTTCTAAAAGATCCTTTTTATCTACTTTGCTTTACTCCTTAGCCTAATTTCAAAGCAGCGAGTTAGGTCAAGGCAACAATTAAATCAATAACTCTCTTGGTTCCTTTTAAAAGAAAAAGTTGGAGAACAATAAATGGGTCAGAGGTACAGAGAGAAAAGCCAGTAAGACAAGACAAATAAAAGCAAGAAAGACAATAAGGAGGGGTGCTGGGGCAGCAGGCAAAATATGAGACAGAGAGAGAGTCAGAGAAGGAAGACAGAAAAACCAGAAAAAGCACAAAGTGATCATCTTTGGAAATTTGGGGTGGCACCAATTCATTCCCTCTCCCTTCCAGTCTTGGACTCCCCAGGGACCATAATAGGACAATGATGGTTCAGATGACCGATGGGGTAAAGATGGTCAATATTCATAACGGGCTGCTGCAGAGTACGCTGTGGCTCCACAGCCTCTGCCCTGAGAGCCAACCCTACCTTTGAGCTCTGCCATCTGGGCTTCTCCCTTGGTCTCTGCCGACATGGGAGATTTGCCATCCACAATATCCATCTTGATCATGCCAAGGTTAGTCAGCAGTAGCATTGGGTCGATCCCCTGACCACTGCTTTTAATATTCTCCAGTACCTTAAGACACTTGTATGACTTGAGTTCACTTATATTCTCCTCCAAGAAAAGATTGTAGAGGCTCAAGTCGTTGTACCCTTCAGACTTGAAATGCAGAACATCAAACGTGGGCAGAATTTCATACACTTTGAGAACATCTGTCTTCTGTCGCAATGGAACAAACAGTGTATAGACAACCACAGGGGCCAGCAGCACATACACCATGAGGTTAATGAAGCTGAGCAACTGGAAGATGCCGACTGCGATGAGCTTGCACTGAAACTGTTCGGGGACAGTGCTGTCGTTTCTCAGGATCCCTGATTTGATGCTGCACACAAACTCATCTGAGAGTGAGGACAGGCTGAAGTAATACCCCAGGTACATGCATGCTAACAGTATGACAGTGAGTGTTATCAGCCGGCAGCCAATGTACTTGACAATCAAATTACTGGAGTTTTTCTTTGTCTTCAAGTACTGTTCCACAATTGGGTACTTGAAGTGGCTTTCAGATATCTCCCACAAACTAAAAAGAAAAGGAAACAAATGAAAATAATTTAGATACTCAAATATTAAAGACATAAAAACATCCAACAATGTCACTAAAAATTTCAAACACCCATACTTCTCTACCTATAACTTTATTAGGGTAGTAAGGAATAACATTCAAGTTGAAAAAGTGGGAGTAAGAAAAGAAATAACAAAATACCTTTCCTCTTAATATTTTAAAGAAAGTCTAGTTAATTAAGTGAGTTAGTACTCAGAAATTCTTAGAATAATACTGGAACTTAATTGTCTGTTAAATAATCAGTTCCTAAGTAGGAACTACTGCTTTGGTTAACTACAATTTTTTCACAGAATACATTATTCCACAGAATAAGCTAAAGAAATGTTCAGCTCAATTGCAACACATAAGCCTTAAGCAGAGAAGGTCTGGAGACACTCGAGGGCACAGGCCTGTGGGGCCCAATTGAGATGGTTCTGAGCCCAGCTGTCTCACTTACAGCTATTGGGACAGTGCTTTTATCTGGAAAAAATAGGTAAGTGGAGTAAATAAATGCACTTAGTTAAAAATGTTGTTCTGAGAGTTAAATGAGAAAATGTACTCAAAGACCACAACACAGTGTCTGGAATATACTAAGTATTCAAAAAAAAAGTACAGCTATTATCATTACTGTTAATAACAAGAACTAGAGGAAGAATACAAGAAGACAAGGCACTACCAACTTTTTTTTTCCATTTCTTTCACAATTCTCTCTCTAAGTTTGATTCTCAAAATCCTCTGTGCTTTTCCACAGAGGAAGCTGTATACAGTACCTTCATCTGCTGCCCCTGTGAGAACTGCATATAAAAAGGAGATGCCGACATTTTACTTAACAAGGATGGTGTCTTGATAGGATAGATGTTGGGAACATATGGCTGGATACACTTTGGGGAGAGTGGGTGTTTCTGGCTCCCATAGACTGTCCCTGGGTGGATGACGCCTCTCCCCTTTAATTTACAAGCAGTGTAAATGGCAGGCTGGCAGGAGAAAGGCAGAGAATGAGTACTACCGAACCTGTTGCGCTACCTGCTAGGGGCTAAGTTACCTTTGCCCTATGTTCTCATTAACACCTGGAACCGGGCAGGCACCATCTCTGAGATCCAGGTCACGTGCACTCCTTGCAGCCTTAATTGCTCGGTTGTAAACTTTGTCAAGTTCTTCCATGATAAACTTCAAGTCTGAGCAAAGATGAGGAGCAGCTGTGAAACGCCAGAACAACGTGGGCAGGTACAGGAGGATGGCAAATAGTAACAGGATGTAGGGGAAAAACTGAAAAACAAGAGAGCAAAACATGGGCTTAACAGGCCCCTGCCTGGTAGTAACAGTCACCTAATCTGCTATGTGTGGCTCACTTCTTCTCATTTTGAGACAAATGTGCATGCCCCTGTCACTTATGGAAACTGAGCTTATTACTTAGTGACAATTGCTTATGGCTAAATGCACCTGTCCAGGCAAAATGTAACCAAAACTTAATTTGACAGATATTAATTTGAAATAGTCAACAACAATGTGACACAGTATTTTCTTTCTAATCATAGAAGGAAAAGAAAAAAAATAAATAAAATCACTCCCATGTCCTAAAGATCAATCTCTGAAAAAAAAAAAATTCCAATTAAAAAAAACAAGTGAGGGCTGGGGATGGGGGATGTGGCTCAAGCGGTAGCATGCTCGCCTGGCATGCCCGGGTTCGATCCTCAGCACCACATACAAAGATGTTGTGTCCGCCGAAAACTAAAAAATAAATATTAAAATTCTCTCTCTCTCTCTCTCTCTCTCTCTCTCTCTCTCTCTCTCTCTTTAAAAAAAAAAACAAGTGAATGTCATAACAGACTGCTGGGTTTTTTTTTGAAAAATCATTTATTATAGGTTTAAGAAGCAACTAAGGATTAAAACTCTGATTCTCTTTACTCTCTAGAATCTGGTAAAATGTCAAAGAAACACCTAACTTCACCCAAAACAAATTAGAAAAATTCTGGCTTCAGTGATTATCTCAATAAGACAGGTGGAAAAAGCAGTGCAAATTCACAGAAATGGAAGGAACCATTAGTGCTAGAACAAACCAGGAAGATCCAACAATCCAGCCCCCTCATTTTACAGTTGAACAACCTGAAGTCCAGAGAAGCCAACCACCACGGGCAACAGAATCGAGAAGAGGGCTTCTGGATATGAGGTACACATAAAACAGAGGAGAGGGGATTTGGAGTCAATAAATGTGAGGGGCGACTTGGAGCCTGGCCCGCCAGGGAAGGAAGGCTAAGGAAGATCTGACCACAGCTAGCACTGAGCTTGATTGAAACTCAGTTTTGTGTTCAGGAACAGTGAGGTCACTAAGCCTCTAACTCTCAGCGTCACTCCTCATGAAATGGACATGAATATGGATGTGGGGAAGATTAAATTAGATCACTTATGAAAAATGCTTCGCATGGTACCTGGCATGTGATAGGCAAATACATCAAATACACCAAAACCAATAGAAGGGCTAGCCAGGTGAGTGGTTATTTTTAGCTCTCACAATGACCCTAGCAGAGCTATATGGATTGCTCCATTGCCCAAAGGAAGAGAGGAAGCTCAGAGCAGTTTCTGGCCCCAGATCACAAAGCTGGTAAGCTGGTAATACCTCTCACCCTAGAACCATGCCTTTTGCATCCTAATATACTCTACTTCAATTTACTTCTCTGGAAAAACTCTCCTTACCTTTGGAGTGGCCTGTCTCCACAGTTCTTTGGAGTGGTACCTGGAAGAGGCCACGATGGCCTTGAGATGATGCAAACCCCCACCCCAGCATCTGTGGGAGTGGCCATCAGAGCCCACCCCACAGCTCTCACTAACTGCAGCTGCACAGAAGACAGTATAGTTCCCATGACCTCCTCACCATTCCCCCTGTAAGAAACGGATATTGGCACACCACTGTGAACCATGGTCCTGACTTTCATCTGGATTTCACAGTTTTTCCATCATTGTCCTCTTTCTGTCCCAAGACACAGTGCCAACACCCAATGTAGTTAGTTGTCCTGTCTCCTGGCTGTCCTTGGTTTTGTGAAAGTTCCTCAGTCATTGTTTCATGGAAACAATTTTTTTTTTTTTAACAGAAAGGAGATCAGTAGATTAGAGGAGGAAGACCAGGGGGAGGGAGGCAAGGAGGGATAAGGGAGATGCTGGGGAACAGAACTGACCAAATTATATTATGTATGTGTAGGAATATGTCAGAATGAATTCTACTATTATGTAAAATTATAATGCACCAATTAAAAAGTTAATTAAAATATTTTAAGTGCATAAATAATACACATATATTCACAGGGAAAATGGGATTACATTCATGTAAAGTTATCAAAACATTTTAAAAACACATGAAGGATCCACTAAATGGTCTAATAACTATCATACATTTGAAGTAGTGAAGAATAAACAATATTCCAGGGTACCTGTGATTTTGGTGGTGACACTACTATATGTTATTACCTACATACAATTTTTTAGTGTTAAATTTTAGTGAGAAGTGAATGAAAAATAAAGCTGTTATTTATTTTCCTGTCCCCATTCATGGATGCCCAATGCTATTAGGACCCACATTAGGAATCCCTAAAAAGGGGGAAATGAACAAAATGGCCCTGAAACTTTATAAAGCCCTCTCACCAAGACAGTATTACTGTGGGGTTCTGGCATGGAATAGGGTTTCTCAAAATTATTAACCCAATTTGCAAAGGGTACACCAAGTCATGTGTGGCAGGCTACGATTAGTTGAATTTTGGCTGCATAATTCAGAGTTGGCTCTAAAGAGAAACAATGCTCATTCAATCCCCGCCTACTCTGATGGTTGTCCATTAGTATAAAAATGCAACTGCATGACTGTGCTGCTTTCACAACTAAGAAAGCCTGGCATTTCCTCTGGGAACCACAGGGAAATTTATTTCTAACTTCGGCTTGTGAAATGTTTTGTATGTCACTTTTGTTTCAAAGCTATTTGAATAACAGCATTTTACCTCAAACTGTTCTCCTAAATTAAAAAGTGACTGTTTATGGTCTGTGGCAATTTTTCTAACATGCCCAAGCTATGCAATGATTAGTACCAATGAACAGTTCAGAAAAGTTTACTGTAATTAGAAAAACAAATATTTAAAGGTATTACATATTGAGTATTTTCCTTTTTCCTAAATCATCTTATACCCTGATCACCTCTGTAGGAATGTAGTTGAATACTCCATTTCCTGATTTTCCCCAAGCTAAACTGCTTTCCTGCCCGCCAAAAATAAGACAGCCAACTTTCAGTGAGTCTTTAACAAGGTAGTAACATCAATTCAACTGAAATAGAAATCCAGAAAGCATTAAATTATAGTCTTTAGAATCCTTTCATCCAAACAAGGAACATAGAAGACATGCAGTGCTTTGAGAGTGATTTGTTCATAGGCTCCGTCTACTCCATGTTAGGTCTGAGATGCTCAGCTTCCCTTAAAACCGTGATTGTACTATTTTGTAGGATGTATCAGTTAGTACTGAGCTCTTCTAAGACAGTGAGACACTAAGCAGTTGTTCCAACAATTTTCAGTCTATTTGCTTAAAAATTTCTGTTGTTTCTGGAAGGGGCTGTAGTTAGAATAACAGAACCCCCAGGTGGAAGGATCCTTAAAGGTGATCCAATATACCCTCCCTCCATGGTAAATCCCTGCCACTCTATCTAAGGCAGAGAACCATCCAAGTAGGATGAATCACTCCTCTCTGGAATGCATATGGTCTTGTCTTATGGGTTTAAACACAGATAGGTGAATTTACTCAGAAACAACTCCCAGGGACCTGTTTTGCGCCATGAAGCAGACAGAACACAAGCCCTCTCAGACCAAGTGCAAGATCTGTCCCAAGATCACAAAGGATGAAGAATTAAATAGCCAAAGCATAGAATATGTAGGTACTGAACACTGAGGGAATAGAAAATTTCTGGGAAGGCCACAAAAACTTCATAAAAGAGGTAACCAATACCTGAACTATGTCTTAAAGTATAGGTAGGTAATAAAAATTAAAACAAAAATAAAACAAAACAAAATCTTACTATGTTAAGACTCAGTCATTGGATTAGAAACCACTCTAACTGCTATGACATTGTCATATTAATTACATATACAATGACCCCATTTCCAAATAATATCATATTCTGAGGTTACAGAATGACATGAATTTTTAGGGGACACCATTCAACCCAGAACACTCTTCCAGCCTCAGTTCTTTCTACTTTCTCATTTGTGAGCTTGTTGTTTATTTTGATGTCTTAGATGGCTGAGAATTCAGAGGATAAAAGGCTTCTGAGTAGGGGAGGATGGATTCCCACAGGGCAGCAAAGGAAGAGACTTCACTCAGGTCTGCATGAAAACAGAAATTAAGGCAGGGAGTTCCCTCCGTGGAGTCTTGTCAACTAGTAGTGGTATGTGTCTTTAGGATTCTAGATAGGGGTCTACAAAGGTTTTCCTTTAAAGAGCTGAAGAGTAAATACTAGAGGCTTTGTGAGCCATACAGTTTCTGTTACAACTATTCAACTCTGCCATTATGGTATAAAAGCAGTCGCAGATAAAGTATAAATAAATGAGGAAAGCTGTGTCCAAAAAAGCTTTATTTACATAAAGAGAATAGGTTTGGCCTGAGCATGGGTATCATGGTTTGCCAACCCTGGCTCTGGATTCTTGCTTCTTAAAGATTGGTTTGATCCACAGAACGGTAACTTCAGTTATCTCCTGGGAGGCTGTTAGAAATGCAGAATTGGAGGCCCCCATCAGGCCTACTGAATTGGAGTCCACATTTTCACAAGATGCCCAGCTGATTGCATGAACACAGAATTTGAGAAACAGCAGTCTGCAAGAATGGTGCCCATGTTGGACTCCATTCCAGGCTGGAAGCAGCAGAATCTCCTGTGAAGCTGATGAAATTTCCAGAGATTCCAACCTAATGGTCTCGATGGGACTCAGGACCCTGTATTTTCTCAAGCCCCCTCAGGTAATGCTAAGGAAACCTGTCTGGCAGCCTCAAGGACTCTTCTAACTAAGTTTCTGTGAAACTACTTAAGAGAAATAAAGAAAGATTTGCCCACTTTGTTTAACATTTTTTATTCTTGTTGGTTTTATTTTTCATTTTCTGTTTCAGGCGAAAATCTTGCCAACAGTTGCTTGTCTACACTCTAAACTTCAAGAACAGAACATTAAAAAAAAAAAAAAAAGGCTAGTAATAAAGCAGTCCCAGAGCACCACCTGCTGGTGTTTCTGAATGCACCCACACCTCCAGCCAAGACCTCTCTCCCGCTCTACTGGAGGCCATCAGCACTGAATGGAGAAGGGGAGGAAAAGCAGAAAAAGGAGAAAAGAAAAACAACGGAAGTGGAGAGTAATTGTGCCACGGACTATACCAGTGCCATAAGCTCTCTACACTGATTCTCACTTCTATTTTACAATGAATAATGTCTTTGGTAGAATTTGAGTCTCCGGGTTTTAACTTCCACATCAGAACTGAACTGAGGAGTGTTTAAATAAAAACTGTGCCTTTAATTCCCCATCCTTAGTCAGACTGCCCTGGGGAACTAAGTCTGGTTCTGCACAAGGACACACAAGCCACCCCATTCCTCCTTTCTGCATGAGCATCCTGAGCACTCACTATGCGCATGCTATGCTTTATCCCAAGGCATATGATGAACAAGATCTGGGCATGGGCTGTTTGCATGGGACTTATAGACCTCTAAAGAATTCACAAAGTAGAAAGGGAAAGGGGAAAAAGCTGGTCCTGCCACGGGGACATCTGGTAGGTCTGATGACAGGAAGCTGAGAATGTTCTCATGACAAGCTTTCATTTTCTCTGAAAGCAGTGGGGGAGGTCTTCTGAGGGTAGATGGCGGAGGCAGGGAGTAGTAGGCTGTTTGACTTTAGTTCCAGATAACCAGTTTGGAGGGAGGAGGCTGTGGGAGTACATGGATGAAGTGAGAGGAGGTGCAAGTCCTTGGAGATGATGCAGAGAATGGGAGTCAGGGTGCCACGTGGGAGGACACAGAAGTCACCTCAGGGTGGGGAAGGAAGTGTCACTACCAAAATCCTGCACAAATGATAAAGGGGTGATTGGGAGGATGACAATATGAGGAGGACTGAGGAAGGTGCAGTCAGCATTTCAGAACATCCAGGGAGCTGGGCTTCTATCGAAGGAAGAGCAATCAGGGTAAGAAACAAGGACAAGGGAAGAAAATACAAACCTCCGTGATCATCCTGAACTAAGGGCCTCCTGGTCAACTATGGGCTCCCTCCCTGGGTACAGCGAAAGCTTACCAACTGGCAATTTTCACCCACAGGTGGGTCCAGGTTTCCGAAGCCACAGAAATTAAACCTGTATCTTTTCACATGTGAAAAACATCTGAAATCTGAGGGAGACACTGTGCCCTCCATCAAGTGGCTGTGGGACCTCAGATAAGGCATTCTCTGCTTTGGCTTCACCTCTGTGCGATGAAGAGCCTGAAGAGAGATGACCCCAAACCAGCTCAACAGCCTTAAGTCTGCTGAAGGTAAAGAGGCTAAAAGACCACTAAAAGGAAAACCTTTTTCAACTTGGAAAAGAATCTAGCAATTCCACTTCCAGGTATATGCCCAGGAGAACTGAAAGCAGGGACTTGTACAGATGTTCACAGTAGCAATATTCACAAGGGCCAACTCAAGTATCCCTTGATGGATGAATGTATAAATAAAACATGGCATAAACTTACAAGAGAATGCTATTCAGCCTTAAAAAGGAATGAAATCTTAAAACAAGCTACAATATAAATGGACCTTAAAAACATTATGCTAAGAGAAATAAGGCAAACACAAAAGACAAATGTATGATTAACTATGTGATCTATCCAGAGTAGATAAATGTTTTTTTTGTTGTTGTTGTTTCTTTTTTTGTATTAGGATTTAATCCAGGGGTGTTCTACCATTGAGCTATACCACCAGTACTTTGTATTTTGCAACAGGATCTCACAACTTAAGTTGTGCAGGCTGGCTTTAAACTTATAATCCTCCTGCTTTAGTCTCCCAAGTAGCTAGGATTACTGTTGTACACCACTGCACCTGGCTTAAAATTGACAAATTCTTAGAGACAGGAAATGGCAGCTCCCAGGAGCTGGGGAAGGAGCAGTTGTTTAATGGGCATAGGGTTTGGAGTTTCAGTTTGGGAAGATGAAAGAGTTCAGAAGATGGATAATGGTGGTGACTGTAGAGCAACATGAACTTAATGTACTTAATGTCACAGAAAACTACATGCCTAAAAATGGTTTAAAAGGTAGAATTTTATGTTGTGTATATTTTACAAGAAAAAAAAGAGAAACTTTGAAAAAGATCAATGTAGGAATAAAGGAGCTACGATTACCAACTCTGGCCTGGCTAAGAAAACCACATTAATATTCACACCTGGAAGAGGTTTATTCTTCTAATTAGGTTGAATCTTGATTTATCTCTATACACCTGTATTAGTTTCTTAGAATTGTGGCAACCAAATCCCACAAACTAGATAGTTTAAAACAACAGAAATATTTTCTCTCACAGTTCTGGAGGCTAGAATTTCAAAGTCAAGGTGTTGCCAGAGTCCTGCTCCCTCCCAGACACTTCCTCGTCTCTTACACAGTTCCCTGTGGCAGCACAGCTCCAAGCTCAGCCTCTGTGGCCATGTGGCCATCTTCTCCCGAATGTAGTCTCTCTGCCATGTCTGTTCACATTTTTTTCTTTGTAGGAGGACACCAGTTGTACTGGAGCAGGGGCCCATGCTACTCCAGAATGAATTTATGTTAACTTATTACATCTTCAACAATTCTATCTCCAAATAAGGTCTTGTTCTAGGGTCCAGGGGGTAAAGAGTTCAGTACTTTTTAGGGGACACTATGACACCCCAACTGTAGGGTTTATCTAAGTCTCAATCCTAACCTCACTTGCCCTTTTGGCAACATTTAACACAGGTTATTATATTGACACAGGACTGCTTTACAGGATCCCCTGCCTTTCATTCATGTAGCACACGCTTCTCCTTCTCCTCTCCACCCCCAGCTCTCTATCTCTTCTATTCTCCATGTTGAGTCCCCTTGTAGACTTCGCCCCACTAAAACTCACTCCCTTGGAAACCCCTCCAGTCCTGCAGCTTTCCACGCCATCTGTTTTTTGAAAGACCACAATATTTATAGCTCCAACTCACCCTGCGATCTCCAGATACCATACCCCACTATATACTTGGCACATCCTGTAAGCCATAGAGCACCTCCGATTTAACATGGTCAAGCAGGACTATCTGGTTGTCATTCAAAACCTGCTCCTTCATTAGGCTTCATCAAAGCAGTGCATGGCCTCACCTCCACCCACTGCTTGCAACCTTGTTTGTGTCCTGGATTCTAATCTTTCCCTTATTCTTCCACATCCAATCAGAACATTTTGTTGGTTCTACCTTCTAAGACACTAGGAACCTACCCACTTCTTAACACCTCCACTGTTACTGTGTTAGCCCAGGGGTAGGCAAACTGCTACCCCTGAGTCAAATCTGTTCACAACCCATCTTGTACATATTGTTTAATTTGGCAGAGCTGAGTAGCCACAACAGGGACTGTGTAACCTACAAATACAGAAAGACTCTGCTATCCCACCCTCACAGGAAAGTCTGCTGACCCCTGACCTAAGCACTTGATATCACCTTTCACCATCCTTTAGGGTAATCTTCTAATCAAAAAGTGCTGCTTTTTATTTGTTCTGTGCCTTCTCAGGCTTCTCTTCCCTTCTGTTCCCTGATCAGAACCCTCTCTCTGTGCCCAGCTAATGGTTCTCTCCCTGCCTCTACTCTCGCCAACACACCACCCTAAGGATGAACTCTTGGAACCACCGGGTTCACCCTGCTCAGGCACCTGCCATGGCTCCCATGTTCCAGCATTTAGCCTGCACACCTCATTAGCTCTCACAGATCCTCTACAACCTAGCCCACCTTCCAGTCAGTCAAGGCCCCACTGCTTCCCGACAGGACAGGCCTCTCCCAGAACCTCTGTACCTTTCCCAGGCAGTGCTTTGAGCTGGCTGGACTCCACACCCCAGCCTCCTCTCTACCTTCTTACTCCATCAGCATTTAAGTTTGTTCAGAACTGTCCTATTCCAAAATCTCTCTGGACCTCAACCTTCCCTACAGTTACTACATAGATTGTTACTCATTCTTCCACTTATTGGGAAGAGAGATTTTTCTGAAAAGGAAAAAAAAAAATTGAAGAAATTGCCTATTCGCATCATTTCCTTTCCTCACCTCCCATTCACTCTTCACCCACGGCCATCTGGCTCCTACTTCTGCAATAAAATCCCTCCTGCCACGCTCACCCGTGGTTTAATTAAATCCAGTAAGCTCTGATCCACCCTAATCATAGTGGCAGAGAATAACAGAGCTTATTGCTCCATCTGGAAACACCTTCCTTGGTTTCTAGAATAACCACACTCTTGCTTTCCTATCTAGCTTTCTGATTACTCCCTCTCAATATCATCTTTTTTTTTTTTTTCATTAACTTAAGAGGTATTGGCTCTAAAACAGACACCATTAGAGTTGACACACAGTGCTGAGGGACAAAGTCAAATGATAAAATATCAGATGAACACACAAACCAAAAAAGAAGCCATGCCCAACCAAATGTTTATTATTCCTCCAAAGATAAAATAACAATTTGACTTTGTTCACCCTAGGGTAATAGACTGTATCAGGTGACTCCAGTTATCTCAATGGCTATGGGCCATGCTGCGCAGATCATGTATGTCTGGTGAGATTAAGTGAAAATAGAAACTGTTCTTTCCTGTACTAGGGATTGAACTCAGGGGCACTTTCCCACTGAGCTACATTCCCAGCTCATTTTAGGTCTTATTCATTTATTTTTAAAGTTGTCAATGAATCTTTTATTTTTATTTATTTATTTGTTTATATATGGTGCTGAGGATCAAACCCAGGGCCTCACACATGCCAGATAGGGCAAAGGGGAGGGAGGGGGCAAGGGGGTTAAAAAAAAAGATAGCGGAATGAGAAAGACATAACTACTCTAAGTACATGTATGAAGAAGACACGAATGGTGTGAATATACTTTGTATACAAACAGAGATGAAAAATTGTGCTCTATATATGTAATATGAATTGTAATGCATTCTGCTGTCATATATAACAAATTAGAATAAAAACAACAAAAACCACCACCAAAAAAAAAAAAAAATACCCCCAGATACAGGTTTAAAAATTTCAGTATAGCCAGATGCATGCCTGTAATTACAGTGACTGGGGAAGCTGAAGCTGGGGGACAGCAAGTTCAAGGCCAGCCTCAGCAATTTGATGAGACCCTGTCTCAAAATAAAACCTAAGGACTGGGGTTGTGGCCCAGTGGTAGAGCACTTGCCTGGAGTGTGTGACGCCCTGGGTTTGATCCTCAGTATCATCTTATGTGTTTGCTTTGCCACCAAGGAGTGAGATCCATGAGGATGGGACCATGTCCCTTGGCAGCTCTCTGCTATCAAGCCCACATCCTAGCTTACCGAGGGCCTTCAATGAACGTCAGCTGAAAAAAAATTTTTTGCACCTGCTGTTTGAGAATTTGTTTGACTCTTTTATGAAGTTTCCAGTTCTCTGAAATTCTCCACATTTTCATAACTCTTTGAACTCATTAGTAATGATTTAATATGGGTGTCTGAAGTGGATTTCCTATAGGTCTGTTTCCATTCTGATTTTTTTCCCTTGGTTTTCCTGCACATCTGAATCTCTGAGTTAAGTTCTAAATACCTTATATGAAAAACCAGAGCACAAATCTGAGGCTGTAGCCAGTGACACCTTCCTCCAGAGAGGACTTATTTTTAATTCTAGCAGGCAGGTAGACAAACTAAAGACACTGGCAATGCCAGACCTCCTTCATTCCAATGGCACTGAATGATGCAAACCAGGACTCTAGTTCCTGTGCGGGCTAGTTTAATTCTGCATCACCCCTTACTCCCAAGGAATGGCATTTCAGGGTCCCAACCTCCGAATGCAGCAGATCCTGACTTCAATTTCTGTTCCCAGCCCTGTGAATCTGGCAAGAACTCTGCTCATCTGTCCAAACAAGCTAATCTACTGAGAAAGAACTTCTTAGTCTCTCCTGGATGTCAGGTAATCCAAAGCTTGACTACTCACTGACTGCTCCCATACCCCTGCTTCCTTGATGGTAGGAAAATGGGCTGGGAGTCTGCAGGCCTGAGTTCTTATCTGTACAGCTGGCAACTAGTCCTGACTCTTGGGCCTGATCTCTCAAGGTTCTCTAACATGTGAAATGCATCTGGACAAAAACCTTTTGAGTTTCTTCTTGTTCCAAAAGTTTCAAAATCACAAATATTGCTGCAAGCTCTTAAACTAGACAATCCCAGTTATACAATCTTCTTCAGTGGCTGCCTTAATGCCCAACACAGTAGCTGGTTACAACTCTGCATTTCCATAACTGCTTTTAATACATGGATGTAAATTTCCACAGCATAGACTGAGATTTACAAAGCTGTCCAACTTCAGGACCTGTGTCTACTTGTGCCACAGATCCTTATGTTATGTTGCCTTGGCTACAAGGCCAGGCAAAGCTGGCAAGGATTCATCCAATGGCTCGGCTGAACATCAAAGAGAAAAGCCCAACCCAAATACAGACAGGAGTCACTGTAGGGCACCACAATGCCAAACTACATGCAATAAACAAATATGATGAAAAACAGGCCTGAGTTACAGCAAACTGCAATTGTTCTTTTCAAAAGGGAAGATAGTGACTGGTCATCCAGCAGTAGCTTAAAGCAAGAGAGAGTCAAACAGAACTTCAGTCTTTCGGTTTTCAGAGCTAGAATTTTTTGCTTTCCTCAGTAGATGAGAATACCAGAAGACACACAAACATCTTCTCATTTCATGAATGACAAAAGAACCAGGGGTTGAAACAATGACAGGCGGAAAGGAAGACAAAGTCCTCCTTTCCTATGCACAGAGAAAACCTAAAGTAGTTACTTTATTACTCAGAATGTTCTTCACAAACTTGCTAATTCCAGCCCAGGTTCTTAGCTTCCAGTCTCTATGTGCTCCTGCTCCATAGCACTCCCCTGACCACAGAGCTCCTGACCTGCCCCTCTTCTCTATAGGACACAGAACCTAATATTGATGTCTCTTGTGTAGTATCTCTCCTTCCTTGCAAGGCCTGGACCCATCAGAAAGCAAAGGAATCTACTCCAAAAGCCGTGCTGCACCTAGCACTCCCAGAAGGAGTCACACTTTTGGGCTTCTGAATGCCCCAATAATGCATTGGCTAGAAGAAACCAAACTCTATGTTGGTCCTTACTTTTTCCAAGATACCCTGTATGTGACAGAAAAGTCACTGGTGAAGGAGTTTTGCTAAATCCTGACTCTGCTACTCTCAGCCCTGCTCTTTCAAACATTCAGAATGTACTGAGAACCTCCTAGGAACCAGACATTCTGTTGGGTATTAATGGAAAGTAATAGAGACCAACAAGGTGCTTCTGTTATAGAGCTGAAAATCAAAAGCACCTGTGTCCCCATCTGCTATGCAAAGCTGCAGGACCAAGGAAGCTCTGAGGTATCTTTTGAATTGAAAGTGCTGTGGCTTTATAATCTGAGAAACAGTCCTGTTGGCCATACCTATCCACAAGGCTGTGGACAGGCACAATCTCTCTAGGCTTCCACTTGCTCATCTATAAAACAAGTAGGACAGATTGGAAAGTTTCTCTATTACCTTATGCAGCCACAGTGGAAGGTTTCCAGACTCACTCTGCAGAGAGTTCTTCTGTTGAACAGCAGCCCAGCAATAAGAATCCACAAAGGCAGCCTGACGCCAGGAGAAAGAACTTGGGGAGAAACAGCTTATTTGGGTACCTGAGAAGCAAAACAGATTGTTTGGAATGAATTAAAATGCAAGAGCCTGCACCCTCCCCACACTACCCACTCTCTGCAAGACTATGGCAGGAAATTAGCCAACAGGACCTGGGGGGCCAGGGAAGAGCTGTGTCTCATAGCAGGCACAGGGCCTGGCACTGAACCTCCACTTGCAGCCACTGGTCCAGCATGCTCCCTGGTCCACATCAAGCATGCATGGAGTGGGTGTGTCACAGGCATAGGGACCAGCTGCTGGGTCCCTTGTAGGCACAGTCTCTCCCACAACCTATGCAGCATGGAGAGTGCTAAGTGCCTGGGCTTTGACATAAGTTGTATTTAAACCTGACTCTGCCATTCATAACTGGGTGACTCATAGCTGTTAAGTCACTTAGACTTCCAAAGCCTGAATCTAAAAAAATGAGATTGACATTAACATCTACATTATAGATTCGCTGTGGTGACCAAAAAAGGAGGGCAGTTTTGACAGCACTTATTACAGCGTTTGATTCCCACTAGGTGCTTGGTGTCATACTTTTCTCGGTAAAGTAATGAGTAGTTCCTGGTATTCCTTTAAAGACTAGAGCATGCCTGCCATTCTGCCTTCCCACCCCATGGAGGGGCAGGGACTAGACTTCCCCCAGACTTTGGCACATAAAAGGTCTTAATAAGTCACCTCCTCTGGGGAAGTGTGGCCTACGCACTTATGGCAGAAGAGGGAAGTGAAGGGTAGGTCATCAGGAGAGCGGATGCTTATAGTAGGAGGAGGTGCATGGGAAAAGCTCTGAGCACCTCTTCTTCCTTGGCAGAAACCTCCATGCCATAGACTTCAAGAACTTGAGATCCTGCATTTTTAGCAATCAGGAAGGCACAAGGCTCAGGGCTAACCTCACACTGCTTTTGTATCAGTGTGACTATCAATGCTTCCTATGTATCATTCACCACCAAGCTTAGGAGTATAACAGTAACACAACAGGGGATGGCAAGTTCTCAGGTTACAAATAGATAGCTTCTGGTAAAATTGTTGATAAGCTGCCAGCTTGGGAACATCTGTTCAAATACTTATTCATGAAAATGAACAATGCTGTTAGAATTTCCTAAAAGCCTGTGCAGACCAAAATGTTCTTAAAGTTCTCATAGTGAATTAAGTAAAATTCTTTCTGTAGGTAATGATGCTTCCAGTTCTATCATGGGATCTCAGAGGCCTTCCTCAAGGCAATGGTACAAAGTTTTGGAGTAGAAAATACAAAATGCTAAACATTTTATACCAAAGTTTTTGCAAACAAGGAAGAAGGAAAATATAACTGAGATGAGAAGATATATATATAGAGAGAGAAAGAGAGATTGAGGACATGTTGAGCTGCTCAGGAAATGTTTTTCATCTGGAATAGGTCAGGAAAAACAAACAAACAAACAAATCTGGAGGCAACCAATATTCACTGGAAACAGCCAGTCCTTTCCATCATTACCACATTAAAGCTTCCCAGACTAACAGGGAGAGAGAGAAACCTATCTCCCTTTCTCCTTGGAGGGGACCAAAGCTCAAGAGTAGTCAGTAATCTTCCACCCATCTCAACACTTGTCTCTAGGCTGGTCCCTTCAGCAAGGCTACAGCAGAGGAGGTCCCTGGACTTAGTCTTGGTGGAATGGGGTGGTCTCAGAAGGTGTTTTCTCCAAATCACCAGGAAGGGGAGAGCTCCCTAAAGGGTCAAGGACAACCTAAGAAAAGAAACAGATTAAGCCCCAATACTGAGTACTGAATGGGAAACTAAGTCAAGGAAGTCAAGTCCAGGCACGGGCAGGATCCAAGACAAGAGTGAAAAGCAAGAGCAAAGGGAGGACACAGTCAGAGGGTGCAAGGGACCTGCACATGCTGCTTGAGCAGCACTATGTCTTCACTCACAACAGTCTGCCTAATGGATAGGCACTGTTTCAGAGTGGCTGCTGCTGCTACTGGATTGGGAAGCCTGGGACCTGTATCACCCTGACTGATGCCTCCAAATGTACTTCTATGTAGAAGTACATACTTCTATCACATTTACTCTTAAAATAATAATTGGAAGATAAACAAACTTTTGTGTTTACATAGTTTTCTAGTAGTCTTCCACTAAAGAGAGTTTCCAGTCTTTTTAAACTCCACCCATTTAAACTGCTGCCAGATGACTCACCCTAAAACTCCATTCTGACCTTGGTACTCCCTTGGCTCAACATTGCCCACAGGTCCTCCCAACCCAGGGTACAAATCCAAACCAATGCTCCAATCCAGCTCACTGGTTGGCATATACAGTCTGACATGTTTCCAAACCTGTGCCTTTTCTCACACTACTGCCTTGGCCTGGAGGGCTTGACCTTCAAAATCATCTGTCAATGCCCCATCCACACTGGCTACCTCAAGGAGCCATCTTTCCAATCCCAGCTCAGACATCACCTGCTCCACAAGCTTCCTCCCCACTGACCTTCCCCAGAACTTTGAAGCTATAAGAGATGTGCAAAAAATCATCTTTAAACACCCACACATATCTTATTTCCCCTAGTAATAGAAGTCTTCACAGGCAGGACACGTCCCCATCTCTCTCAACTTCCACACCATCCTGTGCCAAACAAATTCTGTCTGGTACTTGAAAAGTTTCAAAGTACTACCATAAGTAATGTCTCAATTAACATGCAAGTGTTCACCATCCCATTGGGCATTTGGGGAAACAGCCCCATGAGAGCCTTCAGCCAGACTCCTGGGCTTTGCGAGGCCATGCAGCAGCTGAACAAGCACTCCAGGGTTTCCAGGAACAGCTTCAGTGAGATACGCACTGCTTTTCACAATGCACAGAAGTTGTGAGTTTCAGGTTTACACCCTAAAGGACAAAGAACACTCCTACTTGGCTGAAGTGTTGAGGCAGTTGTGGGCTTCACACTCATTCATCTGGCTAAATGTAACAAAAGACCATGCAGTAGAAATGGGTGTTCACTGGGTCCTGTGGAGGTAGTCACAACATCTGCTGAGTGGCCTGGACCACAGGTCTTTCCCAAACACCCTCTAGGTACCTCCACCTGGAGCCCAGGGCATGGTCACACCTTTCTGAGTGGCAGCCCAGGTAGCCCTTCATGTAGCCTAGACCTGTAACTGTGGCTGTCCCACAGTAGCTGGTAGAGAAGCAGACAGCAGCAATGCCTGAGGAGAAGCAAGACCCAGGGAAGAGAGAGCAGAGAGCCAGACAGAGGCTTCTCAATGCCACCAACACCAGTACAGGGCCTCTCTACTCTTATCTAGCTGCAATAGGAGGGATTCTGGCCTACTTTTGCTGTAGTCCTGGGCTGGTCAGAAGGGCACTGAAGATCTTGAGGACTGAGCAAGACCCCAGCTGCCCTCTGACAATTATGTCCACCCTGCCTTCCAGGACCCAGAGCATGGACCCAGGCATCAAGTTTTCTGCGTTGCTTCCACATGACAGTGCTGTGGGATGGCACAGAAATCAGGCCTCCTCAGAGTAAATGAAACCAACAAAATCACAAGTCTAACAAATATAAGAACTGGAATGGTGAGCTACAGTAAACTAGCTGGGAAAACTTCAGAGGAACTTGCAAATGGAAGCTATTCTAAGCTAATGAGAATGTAGGGAGCAGCACATGGATGCTAATGAGATGGACCCATGCTGTGTACTTTCACCCTCATGTGAGAGACAGGAAACTGAGGCACTGAGATCCCCTGGATGGTGAGAGACAGCTGGGACATCCACTTGGGTCTCCATCTTTACTTCCAAACTCAAGAAAGATGAACCAAAAGGCACAAGTGATTGAAGAAAATTGGGTCAGACAGGGGGAAATGAGAAGAAACAAAGCAAGGGAATTTTTTGGAGGGGGAAAAAAAAATCAATTCTGGGGTGGCTGTTCTGGGAGGCACAGAGGCAAAACAGAGAATATAATGATTATATCAATAACAGTCATTAGTATCTACATGATATTTTAAGCGTCTACAAAACATCTCATTTTTTAAAACAAATCTGTACATGTCAATGTAAATTACACACACACACCCCTCATACATATGGGATCCAGGTACATCATAAAACAACCTACAAAGCACTGAACTTGAAAGGGTTGTCTCTATTTAAAGGCTGCCAGGAAAATTTGAAAATTGCTCTACTCTAAACTCTAAGTTCAGTGAGAACAATTACATAAAAAAGATCATGAATTTGTGCTGTAAAGAGAAGGGATGAGTAATGTTTGGCTCTTAAAAATCAACAGAACAGCAACAAGCCTTATTAGGACAATGAAGCAGGCCTGAGTCTGCTTAAAGTACCTTTGACTCCAACACAGGAAGACCAAATGACATTTGCCCCAGAAGGTTCTTTCCTGCCAAATACTCATAGATCCCATCACAAAATACAGTAAAATTATAAGAATCTCATGATAACTTTTCTTCCTAAAAAAAGAACCCCATTCCTCTCTTTTTGCCTTCCCAGCAGACTTCAACCTAAACCCATCTTCCAACTCTAAACACAAAAAAATTTATATATCCTTGAAGTCCCAAATTATCCATGACTGCCTCCACTTCTCCTTTGCAGAAAATGACTCCAAGGCTCAGATGTATTTCAAAATAGTGAGGAAATACAAGTACTCTTTACAGCCCAAACTAAAAAACGGAATTGAAATAATTTTCTTTCCCTTTAAGCCAAGCTGGTTCACTTGGTCCCTTTTTTTCATAGCTGAGCTGACTTTTCAAGAGAACACACCAGAGCTAACAACACCTGTGCCTTTGCTAAGATGGGCACATCGATGCTATTTTCTAGAGTTCCAAGGAATCCTGATACTTCACTAACCCATCACCTATTGTACAGAGCAATAAATAGCTGTTCCCTGTCTCAGAATAGAAGGTCTTCCCTCATGGATTAGACAAGGCCCTGTTAGTATAGCAACTCCCTTTGTACCTACCAACCACACAGACCAGGATGTGTGACCACATGGCCCCACAGCCAGAGAAGAAGACACAAGGTGGTGAGCCTCAGCAGGGAGCTGACCAGAACCCCTTAATCCTATGAACAATGGTGGGAGAGCATGGCTTGCTAAGTGCCAGAGCAGAAGAAGAAACTAGACTGTGGTGACAGCCACAAGTCACCACGAGACCTGGTTTATATCTAGGGAACAGACAGACTGGGGAACAAAGGGCTAGTCTGAGGGACTTCTTCCTGTGGTAGCAAGTTCAGTTCCTTAGCATACTAGGAAGGTCTAAGCCACACAAAAGAAGAACTTGAATAAATCTAGTAAAACCTGACAACCATTCCACAAGTAATATTTCCATGTCTACCACAGTGTGAAGTTAGGCATCAGAAGGACCCAACAATACATAAAGATGCAAAAGAGGATTAAATGTATTTAAATTTTTTAAAAATTTTGCCATCTTGATATTAACATAAAGCTCAAAAAGTTTTAGTTTTATAAAGCCATATTGATATTACACAGTGCTGCATTTACCTCATCTCTTTTATTTCTTATTTTTAGATGGGGGGTCTCACAATGTTACCCAGGCTGGATTTGAACTCCTAGGTACGAGTGATCTTCCCACCTCCCCC
>NW_026000242.1:27467808-27503425 GCF_001458135.2 Marmota marmota marmota
CCCCCCCCGCCTGAATAGTTAGGACTATAGGGGCACACTCCCATTCCCAGTTTACCTCATCCTTTTTTTTTTTAAATTAAACATTTATTTTCGAAAGTTTTCAGACCTACAAAAAAGTTACAAGAATATTACAACATCATGTATATTCAAGGTTTAGCTTCAACCCCCGTCAACATTCTGCCACACATCCTCTCTATGTATATATGATATATACATTCTATTTTTATTTTTCTGAACCACTTGAAAATGCTCCCGACTTCATGACCCTTTAGAATCAGAATTGTGAATCCTGAAGGAATGGTCTTCTAAGAACAAGGACATTCTCTTAATCCAGTGCAAAGACTGAACTGAAAATAGCATATGTGGTACAGTTTGCTATCTGTAAAGATTGAATGTCTCTTATTCAAAACACGAGAGATCAAGTGTTTTAGATTTTGGAATATCTGCATGGACTTTATTGGTTGATTATTGTAATCCAAAAATTCAAAATCTAAAATGCTCTAAAACCTAAAACTTTTTGAGCTTCATCTTGGTGCTCAAAGAGTTTCAGATTTCAGATTAAAGATGCTAAACCTATATTTAGATTTGCCAAACTATTCTTTACAGAAACTTATTTTTTCTTCAATCAGAATCCACACTGCATTTAGTTGTCATGTCTTTTTAGTTATCTTTTCTGGAATGGCAGTAATCCCAAGGGCAGGCTGTGGGTCCTCCTCAGGACACTACCTTGGGAGTCACTGAGTGGATAACAGTTTCCCCCATGACTGCTGATCTCATCTATCACCATAGTCATTTGGCTAAAGTGCCTCCACCAGGACTCTCTCCACTGCACAAGCATCTTTTCCCTGTGAATAAGAGGAGACTCTGGGAGACCATGTAAATATTTCATCATTGTATACTTCATATTCCTTCCTCTTCAGCATGCTTCATCCAATGTCACTTGGTGACACAAATCATCCACTCCATGGGAAAAAAAAAAAAAAATCACATGTGAGCCAACATGACTTCCACATCATTCTGATGTTCTCTTAAGTACTGATCACCTTTAAGTTCCTTCCCAGCACAGAATCACCTCTTTGAGAGAGACAGTATTTACTGAATTCAACTGAGACAGGAGTTTGCCACTCTCATTCAATTCAACAAAAGAAACCTGTCAACTAGCTATTATACCCATTTTACAGATGAGGAAATAGAGGCTGGGAGGGTTAGGTGACTCATCAAACACTTGGCCAAGCTAGGATTCACCCCCAAGTGTGGGACATACATGATACCCTGGAAGGAAAGTAGAGGCAGACCTGGAGCAGGGCAGAGTGAAGATGACTGGACACTGCAGAACACAAGGCTGGCCAATACACAGGAATCAACAACATCCTCTCCCAGCAACCTGGTCCTAAGCTCTACACCCAAGTTCACCAAAATGTGTCATCAAAAACCACAGAGCCAAGCCAGGCGCAGTAGTGTATGCCTGTAATCCCAGAAGCTCGGGAGGCTGGGGCAGGAGGATCACAAGTTCAAAGCCAGCCTCAGCAACTTAGTGAGGCCCTAAGAAACTCAGTGAGACTCTATCTCAAAATAAAATATAAAAAAAGGGCTGGGAATGTGGCTCAGTGGTTAAGTGCCTCTGAGTTCAATCCTTGGAACCAAAAGAAAAACAAAAAATCCCATTATATTCAATAGGCATTGGGTTTTTCTTTTACTTCCTAGCAAGTTACTTGCTCTCTCTAAACCTAATTTTTCTCATTTGTAAGACTTCATAAAATTCCTATAAATATCAAAGGAAATGTCTGCCATAGTGCTAGAACACAGTGAGAGCTCAATAAATGGTAGATAAGATGTTTATTTCTAGGTGTCAGGTGCCATGGTAAGCCCAGGAGATATATGGATGGAAGGTCCCTTTGTCATATCATGTATTGTTTCTTCTGTGCATTTATAATTATTTTAATTTCTCATTTATTTACTTTTTTATTTTCTAAAGTGTACCATAAAAGCTGACCTTGAATTTTTAAAAGTCTACAGCCTGAAACTAGATTCAACTTCATGAAGTCTTTTTGTATCATCTCTCCCTCAAAGATGACTTTTAAAAGCTAGCTTTTGTAGCTCCTGAAACAAAGAAACCTTTTTATGTAGTAGAAGGCCTTGGGCATCTAAATTCAGTTCTGAATCAAACATTAGTTACTACACAAAATGAGAAGAACTCTTAATGACTGTTACTATTATGTAGACAACTGGTCATGAGACTGCTTTGCAAACAAGGGCAATCTAAATAGACTATCATGAGTTTCACGTGACAGAGGCAGATGCTGAAGTGGCAAAAGCTCTTTTCTCAAGGAACGTCAAATAGAAAAGGGACTTCCATTAAAGTGGGGTATTTACTACCCCATGGCCTTTGTGCCTGCAGCAAACCACTGAGAGCCAAGGGTTCAGGCCTCCCAAGGGTTCCATCCTTCCCATCTCTACAAGAGGCAACAGATGGGAAGGATGTTTCCCAAAGGCAGAGCTTAACTCAAAAAGCATTCACAGGGCACCTACTATGTATGTGGTACTGTATGTGATGCAGAGGATTCAAAGATAAAGCAGGCACAGTCCCCACCCTTCCAGGGCTTCCAGTCCAGTGGAGGAGGCCAAAAATAAACTACTAATGATAACAGATTAAAACAAACAAACAAACATTGCATGAGGGTAAGGGCTGAACCATGATACTCACCAGATATTCACACTTAAAGCGAGGAGAGGAGAGAACACAGACTGGGGAAACAACACAAGAAATACCTTGAGTCTGTGGAGTTGAAAGTGTGTTGAGGACAGGGAGCAGACTACTGTGTCTGAAGAACAGAGTCCAGCTGGGGATCAGGGCAAGGACATGCTGGGACCACACGCTGGAAAGCACAGACTTGATTCTGAATAGTGGCAAGGAGGTTCGGCAGTGTGGCGTGGAAGAACATGTTGTCTCCACATTTTAGGTGCTGTAATCCATGCACAAGTATTTCTGGTGACCAGCTGGGGCTACAGTATTGAGCTGGGGTAAGACTGGCTCGGACTCTAACAGAATCAGCACCCTTCCCAGCAAGAATGCAAAGAGTAGGAGAGAAGATCCCATAGAAGCAGAGTAAGAGACCTAGTGCAAATCAGCAGTCTTCTGAGCTGGGAGCAAGCTCCCGCCATTAAGTGTACTGCCCTGTCATATGTACAACCAAAGGGTAGAAAGCACACAACACTGGCCAAAACCCAGGCCTTGGAATGAGAGCTGCACTCCATCCCTGCTCTGTGTGCCTGGGCACAGTTCCTGACCCCTGTTGGCCCATTCATCTTCTGTCATAACAGGATTAGGGGCATTTCAGTACCTAACATGCACTGAATGCGCCCTATGTTCCACAGTATGTTCTGGTGCTTCCTGTGTATTAATTAATTTAATTCTCTCCACCCCATGAGATAGGTTCTCCTTTCACTAAGGAGGAAGCTGGGGCGCAGAGAATTACATAACCTGTCAAAGGCCTCACACTGAAAGTGTGTTGTGTCTAGACTAGGTCCCATGCATGCTGACTCCAAACCTCAAGCCTTAAACCACTACATATTCCACACAATCTCTCAAAAGTGGAAAAATATAAATGTTTTGAAGAATTGCTGCTGAGAAAAATATCAGGCCTAATGAATGTAGCACATACACAGTGGCTGTTAATATTAGCAATAAGGACAGAGGAAGGCATGAGGAACATGTCCCATTGGGACATCCCCACTTAGTTGTTCCCTTCTAGGGCCCTAGCTAGGCCCTTAGCAGACAGGACTTTCTGTTTTGCCAGATCGTGAGAGCCAAGTGCTGGAGCCATTTGGGACCCCATCACACCACACCTGGTCCACCCCTGCCAGCCACAGTCTTATTCCACACTGTCCACTGTACTGGCCGAGCTTCATAAGTGATCATAAAGTTTCAAAGCACACTCACTGAATGTGACCAGCTTGAGTTCTTCCTGAATCAATTCCAGCATCCCCAGGACAATAGACAGGCATATCCGCAGAGCTCCAGCAATGGTTCCTGATAAATTTTTACCCCATATAATGTACCACAGCAATTCCAAGATATATATGATACTGCTGGCACACAGGTTAGTAAGCTGAAACTTCCTGCAATGCCCCTAATTAGTCTTTCCCCAAAGTATCTGGGGTATGATTTTAAAATGCTCTTAGTTCTCAGAAGAGGATATACAATTAATCAACAAATACATGAAAAAATGTTCATCATCTCTAGCAATTAAAGAAATGCAAATCAACACTACTCTAAGATTTCATCTCACTACTGTCAGAATGGCAGCTATTATGAAGACAAACAACAAGTGTTGGCAAGGATGTGAGGGGAAAGGCACACTCATAAATTGCTGGTGGGACTACAAATTGGAGCAGCTATTATAAAAAGCAGTATGGAGATTCCTTGGAAAACTGGGAACGGAACCACCATATGACCCAGCTATCCCTCTCCTCGGTCTATACTCAAAGGACTCAAAAACAGCATACTACAGGGACACACAGTCACATCAATGTTTATAGCAGCACAATTCACAATAGCTAAACTGTGGAACCAACCTAGATGCCCTTCAGTAGATGAATGGATTAAAAAATGTGGCATATATACACAATGGATATTACTCAGCAATAAAAGAGAATAAAATCATGGCATTTGCGGGTAAATGGATGGAGTTAGAGAAGATAATGCTGAGTGAAGTTAGCCAATCCCAAAAAACCAAATGCTGAATGTTTTCTCTGATATAAGGAGGCTGACTCATAGTGGGGTAAGGAGGAGGAGCATGGGAGGAATAGAGGAACTCTAGATAGAGCAGAGGGACGGGAGGGGAAAGGAGGGGGCGGGGGTCAGCAATGATGGTGGAATGTGATGGACATCATTATCCAAAGTACATGTATGAAGACATAAATTGGTGTGAACATACTTTTAAAAAATAAAACCAATAAAAAAATTTAAAAAATAAAATGCTCTCAGTTAAAAACCCTCTGAGATCCAAATAAATTCTGAGACCCAAATCCCACAAGGCCCTCAATAACCAGACTCCTGTTCACCTGTGCATTCTTTTTACACCACTTCCTCTTACCCCTTCCTCAATAGGTACCAATAACACTAATTTTCTTTCAGTTTCTCAAAAAAAGCACATCCATTCTTCGTAAGAGGTCTCAACCATGCTGATGTGTTACTTGGTTGCAGTGTTTCTTCCTCAGTAAAGCCATTCCTGAGGCCCCATACTAGATGAGGTCCTCCACTACCTCTCTTGTTCCAATGCACTGATCAGCCAGAGTTCTGAAATGACTAGGGAGATGGCAAGCTCCTGGGACCATGTCTGCTTTCTCACTGATAGATCCTAGGGTGAACCACAGTGCTCAACAGATATGTGTCCAACAAAGGAGTACATGAATGGAGAGAAGAAAAAGAATGAAAGAAGAAAAAGAATCATCACCTTAAGGCAGGCACAAACCACAGTTCCTGAATCAGACGGCCACGGGAGTGCATGCAATATCTAATTTTATCTGGTGCCCTCATGTTACAGGGTGAGACTGACCTCAGGGGAGATGCCTTCTGCCCACACATGGGCCACACAGCTGTTCCTTGCTGTTAATAAAGGGATCATCTTTCTGTTCCATTATTCACTTCAATAGCTCAATAAGGAAAACAAACTAAGAACGCAGGGCTTAGATTGCTTTTTAGAAAAAAATGAGGCCTTATTAAGAAGAAGAATGTTATGACCATCAGTCTCTGGGCTCTCCTCCTGCCAAGAACACTGGGGAAAGGAAGGGAGGCAAGTCACAGTCATCACCATTCAAGACTTATTCCAGCTAAGCCTCCAGAGCCTGTTGAATGGCCCTGAATCTGAGGGGGAGCTGGAGACAAGCCTGAGACTGTCTCAGGTCTGCTGGAGGCTGATAATTTTTGCAAAGTACCTTCAGACTGTATTAGCTTAATTCATCCTCAGTACTAAGTCAACCAACATTTACTGAATATCAACCATGTGTCAGGCCTCTATGTATTATGTCATTTAATGGGTACTGCCTGCCTTTCAAATGAACACCTGGGGCTGTCAGAGAGGACAGGGAATCTTCCCCAGGCAAAAGAAAAACTGAGAGAGTGTTTCTCCTTCTGAAAAGCAGCCTTCCCATGGGAAAGTGCTGTGCTTTCTGGGAACTTCAGGAACTCTCATGCTAGATCTTCAAGTGTGAAGAATATGTTAATACTTATAAGAAACATGTTAAAGGTATTTTCACATTTCATAATAAATGATATTTGAAAGTTTTATGCTTTGACTAAATTTAAACAGGAAACAGGGCTCAGAAATAAAATGTTGTTAACCTTTTTGCTTAAAAAGAAAGTTAAAGAGAAGTAGTTAAGATGGATTTCAGAGAGGTGAGAAAAAGGATTTTATAAGCCAAGTAAGAAGTGTCAATCTCTCCAGGACCACACACCCAACAGGAAAGAATAAATAGCCCAACAGAACGAGCAGCTTCCAGACTTGGCTAAGGGTGGCTGTGAGAGCCCAAAAATATGTCTTGTGAAATCCCAGTGTAAATAAGAAACTACAAACCAAGACCTCGAGATGCCAGTTCAAGTAAGAATGGCAAATTAGAAACTGAAGATTTTAAGTGTCAGTAAAGAAGTGGACAAAGGGGCATTCCCCACCTTGTAGATAGAGAAGTATAAACTATATTCTGAAGGGCCTCTGAAAGTACTTTTTAAATTTAAATGGTGCACATCATTTGACCCGCTGACTTTGAACTCCACCTTGGATCTTGACTCCAGAGCTTTTGATCTTCAAGTGCAGTGTGGCAACTTTAGAATCTGAGACCACTTTGCAGAAGGAGGTCTAAGTCATTAATTCACAATAATATCACATTGTTATCTGCCTTTCATAAAAATTTATTATAGGACTGGGGTATAGCTCAGTGGTAGAGAGCTTGCTTAACATGCTCTGGTTCAATCCCCAATATAGAAAAAAAATTTTTATATATATATATATACTATACATTTCTATATATTACATATGTCAACATGCAATGAGCTTACTATTTTAAATTTAAAAATATTTTTAAAAATTTCTCAATTTTAATTTCTAATATGGTAAATACCAAACATAAACCCCTCAAACAAAAGATTTTTGGAATCCTTAAGAAATTTTAAGTGTGAAAGGCTCTTGGGCCAAAAAAATTGAAACCACTGCTCTAGAGAATGACATTTGATGTTGAATGATAAAGTTCATTTAACTTACCAGGTACCTCCTCACTTCTGGAAACAATCCAGTATAAGCTATTCTGACCAGAATGATCAGATGTTTTTATGTGAATCAACAGATTTACATGCAGCACAACAGAAACAGTCCTAAAATGGGCTTATTTTCCTAAGAGGAAACCAAAAACCAATGAATTAAGACTGGGTTTTCCAATACATAACAATGGGGGAATTATTGGCTACAGTTTTGATGTCCCATCAAAAGAAGAAACAGACTAAAGTGGTAAAGGTTTAAATATAATTATTAAAGATAATCAGAAAATAATAAATGAATATTTATCTGCTCCAAGGATGGGCTGTGTCTAACCATGATGAAATTGAAAAAAAAAAAAAATTAATGCATACACAGTTTTGACAAAAACCCCACAAATCTCTCATCAAAATTACCAGACCAAACAAACAAACAAACAAACAAACAAAACAACCCTCACCAGAAACAAAATTCGAAAGTAATTAAATTCTGGTATTGCGGATATTTTTTCTTTTTTCAGTGGTTCTAGTATTGTTTTTCTTTGCTCTCACAATTACTAAAATGTTTGCTTATTGTCTGTCTCGTCTAACCTCCTGCTCTATTACTGTTATTCTAGTCAACTCCAATGGTACTACAGCGTTTTCAAGTAATTTTAATGGAGATTTTTTTTTAAAAAACTGATTCTATCAAGACACATAAAATTCCTTTTAGAGACAACATAATACTAATACTCAGTATCTAAAAATGGTAAAATCCTACTGACATCCCTGTTCATTTTGATGTTTACACACACTTTACTGAATGCCTACAAGTGACCTTTGCCCTTAGTGAGTTTATTATAGGGTGGGGAGATAGAATTCAACAATTAATTATAGGAGGGAAACTTACAGGGCAAATGCAATGAGAACCTGTATCAAGAAGTTCAACTCAGGGGGCTGGGGTTGTGGCTCAGTGGTACAGCACTTACCTAGTACATGTGAGGCACTGGGTTCAATTCTCAGAACCACATAAAAAACTAAATAAAGAAAATAAAGTTTTGGTTTTTTTGTTTTTTTTTTTTTTTAAAGAGGGCAACTTAAAATTGCAATTTAACCCTAAAATGGTTAATTTCTTTCTTAAAACCAAGAGCACATCAATGCCCCTTCCAGACTTCCAAAGGTTACATTTAGAGTCCCTCTAAAAACACAAAGCAGTGTTGTTGTTGTTTTCCTTTACTTACTTGAAAGAGGAACTCAAGAATGCAAAGCCATCCTGGAAAATGATTTCATCTTCTGGAAACTGATAATGTTCTAATCTCTTTTACTTTCAAAGTTAGGAGTAAAAAAGCATTTGCAAAGATTTTATACAAACAAGCTGTATGTGTGAGAGTAGTAATTTAAAAGAATGTAACCACCCATTATCAGGGGCCTGCTTAGATGAGCTATGAGAATACAATGTGCCATGGAATGCTGTTCTGCCCTTCATAAAACTGTAAGGCCTGTGTACTGACACAGAAAGCTCCTCAAAACATACTAAGCAGGAAACAAACTATGACATCGTGACTCAATTATTTAAAAATTAAAATAAGATATATACATGTTATATGAATGTAGAGAAAGGCAACGACAAGGCTATTCACAGCATAATGGTTACCCCTAGCACAGGGTGAAGGAAATTGAAGAATCCTTTACCATGAGAACATATTTATGTACTACTTGTACACTAAAAACACTACAAAACACTAGCAAGGCAATATCTGTGCAACAGCAGCCTCTCTGGACAGCATGCATCCTTCTCTTGGCTCTTTGGTTCTGAGCATGAGTAGGCATGTGCTTTTCTACGGGATCTATGCCATGAGACCTTAAATACTAGCCCACTCTTACAGACACCACTAAATGAAGCAACCAGCTTTACCAGTTGGTACAAGCTGAAAAGCAATCCGAAGATATTCCCAAAGATGTGCATAAATTCAGCCACAAGGCAGTGGATGACTTTCCAGCTGCTGACTCAGTTACAGGAAACACAAGAACTATGGTTCTGGAAGCAGCTGCCATTTTATCTGCCCTTTGACTAACTGGGCCTGGCCCAATGCCTTTAATGATAGCAAAAAAAAAGCAGTGCTAGCTAACTTTGAAGACCCATATCCCTTTCTGTCCAGAAATGAGGCTGCCCACTGGGAGGGCAGTGCGGAAGGGCAACAGGAGAGAAGGATCCCCAACAGATTAGATGCCCTTTTCCCCAGTGGTCCAGCCAGCCTGGCTCAGGGCAAGAAACACCCTGGCAGGAATCTGGGGCACTCCTCTCCTGGAGCTACATGCCAGATTAGGATATCAAAGGATCAAAGCAGTCTCTGAGGCACTGGGCTTTGCACAGCCCTAAACCAGAGCACTATAGATTCTATTTGTCAGAAGACCCAAGAACGTAAGTCCCATTCAGAGTCTGAAAATTTTGTCTTAGTCTGCTCCGGCTGCAATGACAAAATATCACAGACTGGGTAGTTCAAACAACACACGTTTATTTTCTCACAGTTCTGGAGTCTAAGATCTGGAGTACCAGATCAAGGTCCCAGCAGAATCTGTGTCTGGTCAGAGCTCTCTTCCTTGTTTGCAGAGGACTAACTTTTTGCTTGTGCTCATAAGCCTTTCCTATCAGTCACACTTGTGGACAGATCTGTCCTCTTCTTATTAGGGCACTAAACCTATCATGGGGATCCATTCTCATGACCTCTTCTAAATTTAATTACTTCCTGAGGGCCCCATCTCCAAATATCATCACACTGGGGGTTAGGGCTTTAGCAAACATTTAGGCCAGAATAGTAGCAAACTTAAGATTCATTTCTTTAATAGTTTAGATATATTCCTCTAGAATTTCAGAGTTCGAAGGCCACTTAATACAATCATGCTGATATTCTACAACAAGTGGTCACCCAGCTATTTCCTGGACCTCTTTTCCCGCTCTCTATGGGTAAAATGTGCTACACTTCTAGAGGTATTTGAGGGGGCATGCCGATGGTATAACTTTGCCTCCTGCAGTCTCCACAACAATTACAGATGTGTGGCAGGTGTGTGGTGTCTGTGCCACACAGAATGACACCCTTCCTTCTTCCACAGTGCAATCCTCTAGCATTTTGCACACAGATCCCTCCATTGTCACAAAGATAACACAAAAGGGGATGGGCCATATAATCTAAGCTTCTAGATCCAATGGTGCAACTTACCTCCCTCCCATAATGACATTCATCCTTTATGATCCTTATCAGATGCAAATGTCTATGAGGAAGCATGCCTGGCCTGACACAGGACAGAATGGTATTACCAAAGGACATGAAGTGGGAGCACTTCCAAGCAACTGAGACTTTAGGAGGATATACATCCCCTCCTTTCCCTCAGCCCAGCTGTTCTTCCAGGAAGGACCCAGGTTGGATCTCTAATGTGCTCTGGTATCTCAGCACTAAGTTTCTACTGAATTCATCTTGCCGCATGCAAGATGCAATGCAGGGTGAGAGGAGAAAAAGGAGAGGGTTGGGAAATGCAAACTCTCATTTCTCCCTAGTCCAGAGTCACAACTGAATTTAAATTGTCTTCTGTGGTATGCCAGTTATGTGTGATGAGATCCCCTCCACCCTCTGCCACACACACCCCCAACTGGATCTTGCATAGAATTTTGGAAAGGCAAAGTAGAAATATCAGGCCTTGCAAAGCAAGTGCCCACTTGTGTTATTAAATGCAACTCAACAGTTAGTATTCCACTGTCCCATAGGCTCCAAAACACAAGCCACAACTCAGAAGTTAAGAGTCTCCTAGCCATTTCCTCCAGAGTGTTTCTGCTTCCAATTCTTACCATCAAAGGGCATAGCAAGACCAATGAGTGGCCATGGCCCCAGGCTGCTTCAAAAGCTACCAGAAGTTCCCTCCACCTTGACGGTGGCACCAACTCCACTCTGCCCCTCTGAACCACATCACTTCTGTGATGACCTACAACTCACAGGAGAGCAAGATTTAGTGAATGAATAAGCAAAGTCCCCTCTGCTCTCTGTCCCTGCTGTAATCCTCACCTCTCAGGCAGCCCCATGTCAGCACCCACCATGCTGGGCCCATGTGAGCTATAGAGGTAAAAGGGCCAGAGCCCTGGAGAGCAGTGCTTTTAATCACAATCAATTTACTACTATATGCAGTAGTTTATCAATACAAAAGGAAAACTAACATGAATCATTAAAGATGATCTTCTCATTTCTAATTTTGTACACACCCCAATGCAAAGAAGAAAACAAGGAACATTTCTGTACCCCTAAAGCATAGAGCCGCCACACACTAGTTTCACCTCCCACCTAAGGTGAGACTAATTCTCTCAAGCTCAAGCCACCTTATACCTCCTTGCTTTAGCTCACACTGCTCCATATATTTGGAATCCAGCCTCAGAACTCAACTCAAACTCTTCTCTGCCCTGAATACCTCACTGTTCCTGTGAGTCATCAGAAACCCCTCCTTCTGCCCTCCCACTGCATAGGCTTTAGTATACACCTGACATTTCCCACATCCCACGAATCTTGTATTAGGAGGGTTCCATGTCCAACTGCTCTGCTAGATGATGCTTCTAAGAGGCAGATTCTATATCTCATGTGTCTAACCCTGCCAATATCAAGGAACAACACCATGCACACCTGGCTAAATAAACAGTTAACAATGCTAAAAGCTCTCACCTTTCACTCTCTCACCAGTGTTTGTGAAGTGACTTCCATGTGCAATGTAGGACACCAGGTTCTAAGGATCAATAGAAGATTAAGTATCTTGTAGGGGAGGCAGCCACACGGTGATGTATAATGTAAAGTGTAAAGTGTATCAATGAGAGTGTCTTGGACACCCAAGAGGGAAGGAATGATTATTAGGAGCGGGAAGGCAAAGCCATGTTTGGAGTTTGCAGGGGCTATCTCATGCTTCTTCTAGGCCTGTGCTCGTGGACCAAATGTGGTGGGCAAAGTGCTTGCTCCATTTAAATTACTCCACTCTGTATTGTTGTGATTGTTCTCTTCTGTTTCTTTGTTTTGTTCTTGTCTGAATACAGCTACACTGCACAAAACTAAATATTGCATGACATGATCCCAATGTACCAATTTCACATATTAATTTATGTACCTTTTCTCTTCTCTAAAGCCCTCATCATTTTATGTACATGAACACTCAGATATATCTGATACGACTTCCCTGATCCTGTTGGCTGCATCCCACATGCCTGTCCTTCCCTTGCAATTCCTGAAGCACTTTAGAAGATATGGGAATTTGCTTGAAAGTTCTATACCAAACTACCTGCCAACCTTCACTCTTTGGGACCTGAGTTCAATACTTGTCTTGTTACTGAACCACACACTGCTGAATGATGTTACTTAATAGCAGCTTCATTCTAGTGCCCAGGGGGTTTATAAATATCCACAAAACAGGGAAAGGACCCTGTCTCAAAAATCCTTTCACATCCTCCTCAAAGCACAGCAGTGCTATGCACACAGCATGAGCTTAAACCCTTGCTGGGTAAACCCATTCCCAACCTCCTTGCAAATGCCTCTCAGACAAGCCATTTCTTTGGAATTTGGAAGTATCTAATGCACTTCTGGCACAGATGTCTTAAGAGTTCCTCTAGTAGATGGGACTAGAGCTGAAGGTAGATTTGGTCAGAGTGACCAAGATCTCCCTCCTGACTCTGCCCAGACGAGGGGCCCAAGACTTACTTCTTCAGCACTCGGACCATGCCTCATTTATTCCAGGGACCTTGGTCTCTGGCATTTGGTTCAGCACACAGCTGGCACTCAAGGAGCAGTCACTAAATGGAGAAATTATCTTCAAGACCCATGCAACTTAGTGGTTTTCCTTTAGGCTAAATTCCCTGTCATCTAGAAGGCAAAAGGAAACCCCGAAGACTAACTATGCCCAGCCCAAAGACTAGTAAAACTAAAAACTTAATTTCAACATGACATTTGGCAACTTCCTGCCAAACTAAACAACTTAGTGCTGCAGATCACAAAATTAAACTCATTACCACCTTTTCTCTAAACACCTGCTTCAACTTCACTACTTCTATGAACAACACATCCATTTATCCAGACCTACAACAAGCTGAACAAGTCTCTGCCCTTCCTGGCCTATTAAAAATCCAGGTTCCCAAGTACTTCTTACTGTCCCTTGATCTCTCAGAAGTAACACTTCCTTTCCCTTCCACTCTTCAAACATCCATGCACAAGACCTCAACTGAAGCTTCACCATAAGGCATCTGACCTTCCTAACTCCAACCTCTCTCCTTCTTCACATCCAGATCCTGCATACCATCATCAGGCTATTGTTTATTAAGTGCTATTTTCAACCAGTCGGTCCTCTGCTCAATACTTCCCACTCCTGAGACTGTCAGTCTGTGCTCTTCTGTTACAATCTGACACAAGCCCATCCTCACTCTGAGATTCCAGGAACTCAGACTAATCCTCCTGCCTTGGCTAGGACAGTTGCTGTATCCCTTCCAGGAACATGTAACATGCTCTGCCATTTCAAAACTGTGCAACAGTCTCAACCTCTGCTTATACAAATTTCATCCATCCTCTGACATAAATTTTCCCCAAGGTCCAGCCCCACTGTCCTCCAGACCACCCCTAGAACAGTCTTTAGCCCTCCTACACTACTTCCCAGTTGATTCATTGACAATCTCTTCTGTGCTGAAAGTTAGGACAGCTGCCAAGGAAGACCAGTCACTCAGGTGACCTTGTCCAAACTTCCAGACTTTTGAATCTCATAGGACTGTTAAGACAAAATGAGAATTGACATAAGGGGCATTTGTTCATCTCGCTCTCTATATATGAAGGCCCTCCAAGTGAAGGATCGAACACCTGCCTAGTGCAGTATTTTCCATCATTCACAACTCTACAGAACTAAAATAAGTATCAATTAAATGTAAAACAATAAAAAGGAGAACAGGCTTTTCATGAAACACTTGTCTTCACATCCTACTTTTGGCCACTCAGGAACCTCTCTGGCACAAAATTACAGGTGACTTAACAAATACTGAGGGGAGAGGTTTAAAAGGGGGAAACAGTTGTCCTGGGGCAAATCTGGTGGCAAGGGCCTCAGTCAAAAGGATGCCACAGTCCGATCAGTGGGGATGCAAACAGGGTCAAGGCGGATAAAAATGCACGCGGGCAAAGAACGCTTCGGACCATAAAACTAGGGCCACCTTTATTCCCAACTTTCACGTCCATTGATAATAGAAGCTGTTCCAGAGGCCTGCTGAGATTCAGGCGGTTGTGAAATTAAATCACATCTCACCAGACCCGAGCAGACCTAGATAACGTCGGCCCAGCCTGGGGCCGCCTTTCCCGTCCAGGGGCCTTACCGATCGAGATCTCCTGCGCGAAGGCCAGAGAGATAAGCAGCAGCGGCAGCCCCACAGCTATGCATGTGACCATCTTGTCCACCGCCAGCTCCAGCCGTAGCCCCTTAAACTTGGGCTCGGTGGGCTCCTTCAGCAAGAAGTCTGAGAACACGTACTCCGTGGCCAGGTGGGCAATAGCCATGGCTACGGCGCGCTGGGTTTGTCCAAGCAGGCTAACTGGGGCAGGTCCCGGTACCGGCGGCGTCTGGAGGGCCGCACGACGCCTTCACCCCGTCACCGGCCTGGTGGGCGGCTTTCGCTTTCCCTTTGCTGGCTCCCGCATCCTTCCAGCCTTTGTGCCTTGATGTGTCTGGCTCCCAGCGATCCTGCCGGAGCCACAGTTGCCTGGGATCAGCGCCTGGCCAGGCACCTCTGCGGCCAGGGGGTCTGGATCCAAAGCTCTCCCAGGTGCTGCAGTCCCGCCCCCGCGCGCTCAGCCTGCGCTTCTCCCCGGGGGCGGGCGACACCCGGGCTCCGCGCCACTCGCGCACGCCGCCCGCAGGCACTACAACCAACTCGGGAACAAAGCACTTCCCTCACTTCCCCGCCCCTCCGCGCGCCCCAGCCGCCAAAGCTGCCTCCCGGAGGCCCTGCGCCCTCAGCCCGCGGCGCCGGCTCTTCCGGAACCTAGAGGGAAACCGAGTACCCAGGGGCCTGGAATTTCCGGAAGACGCGCTGACGCGCAGCGGAGTGGGCGCGGCTGCATCCCGCCCCCTGCCAGAGTCCTGGGGAATAAGCAAAGGGTTCATCACCCGTAGTGGCCCCTCTGGAAAAATCTCCCTCCCTTCCATCCACTTCCTGGCATTTGAGATTTTTCAAATCATTTCTGCAAGCGGCCCCTTCCTTTGAGCACAGGTAGCCCCCTTTTGTGCTCCATCCCCAACATGTCTACACGGTGAAATCAGGTTAAAGGGGACTGTAACAACTTCATCATACAACGATGCCAAAATAAGGCAAATCGAACGACCCGGCGCTGGACCCTTCCAGGAGCTCTGCTTGAGAGGGAGACCTGAATTGAGAGTAAGCGCTGTGTGACTGTGTCTTAGACCAGGGTTAGCCTGTATCCTTTGCCTTCCAAGTCATAGCCGCAGTCTGGGAGCCAGCAGAGAAGTGTCTACTGGTGCGTGGGGGCTACATAAAGCTGCTTCTGAACCCCTAACAGGGAGTGGATGATGAGAAAGAAAGAAGGAAATACTCTGACCACCAACACTGGGACCAGGCAGGGCTTTTAAACCTGAGAGATCCTTGAGATGAAGCTCATCTTCCTTCTCTGTTCTTTGTGTACTCGAACATCCATGAATGTAAGCCTCAAAACTCTCACATGTTCCTCTCCACCCTGGTGTCCTCTAAACACACATGCAAGGGACTACACAATCCTTCAGCTGGGTTGCTTACAGGACTTCAATCATAATGTCTCCTTAAACCTGAACTCTTCCCCATCTTATTAAATGCACCACCATCCACTGATGTGCCCAAGCAGAAACCTGGATTGACATCTTTAACTCATCTACCTCTCCCAGCTGCCACAACTGATTTCCAAATTCTCTTGCTTCTCTAAATATAGTAAATCTGACAGCTCTCCACCTGAATGGAACACCCAATTCAGCCCATCATCCTTTCTCCTAACTACATACAAAAATGTCTCCCCAGACCCACCAAGCCATTCTCCTCCACAGCTGCCAAACGGAGATTTTTAAAGCTCTAATCTCATCATATTACTCCTCTACTTAAAAGTACATTTTCTTTTAGGTTAAAATCCAAAATTCTGCCTGGTGTGCTGACTCATGTCTATAATTCCAGCTACTCCAGAAACTGAGACAGGAGGATCCCAAGTTCTAGGCCAGCCTGGGCAATTTAGCAAGTCCCAATCTCAAAAATAAATGAATAAAAATACAATAAAAGATTGGGGATATAGCCCAGTGGTAGACAGCTTGCCTAGCATGTGGGAGGCTCTGGGTTCAATCCTTAGTACTTTAAAATTTTTTCTTCTTTTCAAATTCCTTAGCATGACCACGCACTACCTATCCACTATTTTCACTCCTCCTCTTTCAGTTCAAGTTATTTAGTCCCCTTGCTTGGCCTTCTTCAGGCCTTCCCCAGTCCAAAACTCTACCCATAGTGGCAACTTTGCCTGTCACACTCTCACAACTCCTGTTCTCAGCTCAGTGTCACTTGCCCAGAAAAGCCTTCCTGGGTAGACTGCACTAGGTTAGGTCCCTTTGTCATACTGTCACCACAGGTTACTAGCTGTGGGTCTTGAAGGAAGTTACTTGACCCTCCTGTGACTTCACTTTCTCATGTGTAACATGGTTATACGTACCTCTTGTGATTATGGCAAGGATCTAGTGAGTTAACACATGTAAAATGCCATCACCGTGCCGGGCAACTGATGAGCACTGTATAAAAGCTTTCATTGCTTTCTATTTTTTCTTCTTCAGAATAATCACAGCCTGGCCCAGTGGCACATGCCTAGAATCCCAGCAACTTGAGAGGCTGAGGCAGGAGGATCTTTTGTTCAAAGCCAACCTTAGAAACTTAGTGAGGCCCTATGCAACTTAGCAAGATGGTGTTTCTAAATAAAATATTAAAAAGGGTTGGGGATGTGACTCAGTGGTTAGGTGCCCCTGGATTAAACCCCCAGTACCAAAAATTAATTAGTCAGAACTCCTTAAATATCTAAAGGATAATTTTCTTTTAACCTCTCCTCCTCCCAGTTTAACAAAAGGTAATTTTGAATGAAAAAAAAAAAAAAAAACATGCAACTGGCCATTTTATGATATGTGAAACTTTATTAAAAAGAGAAATAGTGCAAACTCATTTAAAAAATCAACTAAGTGAAAAGGAAAAAAACTAAATAATTTGTTGTTTTATGAAAGGTAAGCAATAAATAAGGCATTTATCATAATTATTATTATGTGATTACACAGCCTACACACATATGAAAACCGTAGTGCATATACTACAAAATCACATTGGTAGGCTGGAATTCAAACTCTTGTGGATACTGTGTTGATGTGGCATTCAAGTAAACTACAAACAGAATTTTTAGCATTTGCATCCTGTCTTATGTAAGACTATAGCTTCTATCAAATTACCCATTTCCCCTCACCAAGATGAAGTTGAGAAAGTGTGAAAGGTCCCACCACCAGAGTATTTATTAGTCCTACTCGTTCACCTGGATATTCAAGGATCCACTGCTAAGGCAGATGTTCTAGTATCACTCATTTGGCATTGGCATCCCAGGGCAGCTTGCCCTGAGCTAAGGGCAATTTCTCAGTCTAGCAATAAACAACTTGCTTTTATCAATCTTATACCTAATGTCCAGGCATGCCTTCAGAAAGGGTGGATTGCCTCATAATGGGCTGAGTTTAGTTGCTCAAAATTTTATTTTTGTATGTGAGCCTTGAAAACTGTAAAATTATCTTCAAAGCAAACTTAATGGTTTAAAAAACTGCCACTGAGACTCTTTTTCTCACCTTTCCTTTTCCTTTTTTCTCCTCCCTCCTCTCAAGGACTATATGTTGAAGAGGCAACCTGTCTAGGATTTTGAATGATCTCTTCTCCCAACCACTAAGCTGCATTGATGAATTCCTCCTGGTGCTTCTCAAATACTGAGGATGTTCTTCTTTCATAGAAGATGGAGACCTGGGAAGAGCCCCCCCTAACTGAATGAAAAGATGAGACTGAAGATTCAAGCCCAGACTTGAAGTTCTCCCTGTTGCTGAAAGCTCACACTAAACTCTGACTCACAGTGAGAAAACCCACCCTGCTCCTTCACAGATTCCAGCCTTCCTGCAGTCTGGAACAGAAATAGAAATTCTCTAGTTGATTTTTAAAAATGCAGACATTGCCAGGGAAACATATTGTAAAAACATATAAAATGAAGTGAATTGTAAACATTCAAGTATTTCTACAGGTTTGCATAAAACAGCAGCAATTAAAAAAAAAAAACCTTATCACTTTGCCTTGTCTAGCAAACAACGCACAGGTTATTTATATTAAGGGGAGAAAGGCCAGGAGAATTGAGACTCCAAAAAATTCTATCGGCAGATACTAACTTAGACACTTCCATGAACTCCTTAGAAACTTGTTTTCCCTGTGACAACTAAGGGATGCATCTTATGTAACAGTGTTGAAAAATCAGTGCTATTCCAGTTAGAAAAATGTCTAAGGCACTATAGCTTTTCTAGAAGTTATTTGTCTAGAAACTTTGGCAATTAACCAAGGAAGCACTGCTTAATCTAAAAATTATTAAAGATGGAATATGAAAATATCTTTCACAGAGTCTCCCACTTCAGCAAATTTGTTCAGAGAACAGACTAAGTGTTGGCTTTCCTTGGTCCCACATATTCTCCTTTTTTGGCAATTTTATACCTGAGGATTATTCACAGCCCATTTAGAAATAAATAAATAAAAGCAGATTGCTTTGGATAATGTTCCAGAGGATCCGAAGCCTGACACAGGACTCAGTTGTCAGCCTTCCTTGGTGAACAATGCCTTGGTCCAGTTTCCCTGTTGACCGCCATCCAGCCAGCTGTGGAACCTCATCTATTCCTGCTGAGGAAGACCAAATGATTCACAAAGCATCCGTGGGGAGCGCACAAGACTGGACTTCCTGATAAGGCCTCTGCCTCCTTGCGGAGCGCAGTCTGAGGGAGAGAATCACGGTGGTAACCAGGAGGAGGAGTCCCACGATGAAAAGGATGACCAAAGTAGCCTTGGCTCCTCTCGGACCCAGATTCTTGCCAAAGAAATACAGCTCCTCCCTACCTGTGAAAAAAGAAAAGTGAGGTGTCAGGCACCTGCCTCTCTCTGAGGAGTGAAACACTGAGGCATTCACATGTAGGATGCAGGAGAGAATATCATTACCGTTGGAGGGCACTGTGGCCGGGTGGGATGCCCCTCCAGGAGACTTGGTGGAGTATGGAATCCTGTTGTCTGGACAGGGAAAGTAAGTTGATTGTTTTATGATCAAGAGAAAGAGATTATTTTCATGATATAAGTTATATCATTTTGCCAGCAAGGACTTTACTCCCACCAGTATCTGCCATCTTTCTTGGATTCTCACTGGGCAGCTTCGTACCAGTGCACATGTATTCTACTCTTCCCACTTCCCAGCTCCCACTCACCCACTGACATCCATCTTGATCATCCTGGTCTCAGAAACCTTGGGTCTCACCCCTAAACTGTTAGCCCTCCTATTACTGCCACTGATGCCTGTACTGTGCCCTCATTTATGACACACTGTACTCCATTATGGTTACATATTTACATATCTGTCTCTCTTACTTGACTTCAAGCTCCTTGGGGGCTTATCTGGGTTTTCTTCAGGCCTCCTATTTTCTAGGTCTACAGGAAACTTGGTGCCATCTATCTGGCATCATTGACAGGCAACACTACCTATGTTCCGGAGGACTGTGTAGGTTGTCTCCATGCCAGCATGGATGTGATCAGACACATGACAGTGTAGCAGCCATGTCCCTGGGTGATCCGCAAAGAGTTCAATGGTTTGGAATGTCCCAGGAAAGAGATCATAAACATCTTCTCGGTAAGATCTATCTATCTGCAGAAATTAAAATTAAAATTAAAAACAAAACAAAACAAAAAACAGCTTGGGGCTTTCTTTCTCAACAAGTAGGAAAAGACAGGCAAAGAAACACAGTAAGCAGAAGGAATGAAATAATAAAGAGCAGGAATCAAATAAAATCAAGAACAGAAACACAATAGAGATAAATCAAAGAAACTGAAAGGTGGTTCTTTCAACAGATGGATAAAACTGAGAAACCTTGTAGCAGCCAATTTCCATGATGGTTCCTAATGATCCCCATTTTCTAATACTCATAACCTTCATAATTCCCACCTATGTTACATGAGGGTTGTTCTGTGCGACCAATAGTATATGGCAGAAGAAATGGCATTCCACCTGTAAAAAGTAGGCTATAAAAGACTATGACATCTGCCTTAGTCCCTCTTGTACTCTCTCCTCTTGAATCAGTCATTCTGGGCGAAGCCAGCAGCTCCCATGCCATATCTGTATGATAATAGTCAGATGCATTCAGTCAACAGCCACATGAGTGAGCTTGAAAGTGAATCCTCTGGTTCCAGTCAAACCTTTGATAACTGCAGCCCAGCTATCTTGATTGCAGTCTCATGAGAGATGCCAAATCTAAACTAACAAGCTACCCCCAGATTCCTGACTCAGAGAGACTATTAAATAATAAGTGTTTGTTGTGTTAGTGCATTGAGTTTTATAGTAATTTGTTAAGCAGCAATAGTTCAGTAATGCAAATCTGACCAAGAAAAAGAAAAAGAAAGGAAAAAGTCACTAACACCTTATAGACATTAAAGAGGATAGTAAAGGAATATTGTACAATAGCTCTGTCCCCATAAATTCTTCAATTTATAGGTAGGAACAAATTCTTAAAAAGACATAAACTGCCAAGAGAAAGAATATAAGAAATAGATAACCTGAATAGGACTATATCTGATAAACTAAAATTTTATTTAAACCTTCCAACAGATCCAGATGGCTTCATTAGCAAATTCTACCAAACATTTTAAAACATTTTATTAGTGTATTATAGTTGTATTTAATATTGGGGTGCATTTTTACATAATTATGCAAACATGAAAAATAATTTGTTCTAATTCAGTCTCCTGTACTTCCCCTTTTCCTCCCTTCTTCTATTTCCCTGTTCCCTTTCATCTATTCTACCAGTCTTCTATTTATTTATAGTTTTTTAAATTAGTGCTTTATAGATATATATAAAGGTAAAATTTACTGGTATATTCATATAGGTAGATAGGAAAGTTTGGTCAGTCACATTCCATTGTTATTCACTTTTTCCATCCCTCCTCCCTCCCTCTCAATCTCCTTCTTCTTCTTCAACTTCACTGTTTTTTCTTCTATTTTCATGGGATCTCCCATTCCACCTTTTTAAAATATCAGAATATATAAAGAACTCAAAACACTTAACATAAAACAATCCAATTAATAAATGGACAAAAGAACTAAACAGACTCTTCTCAAAAAAAGAAATACAAATGGCCAACAAATCTATGAAAAATAATAAAAATCTTTACCAATCAGGGAAATGTAAATCAAAACAACACTAAGATTTCATCTCACTCCAGTCAGAATATCAATTATTGAGAATACAAGTAATATAAGCGAGGGCTTCTTGCTGCATGATCCTATGGCAAAAAGGTGGAAGAGCAAGAGTGCCCATGCCAGAGATCAAGAGATCAAATTTGTAGAGTGCAGCCTATTTATAATCTGCATGAATCCATTCATAAAGGAGGGGCCCTGATGACTTAAACATCCCCCACTAGGCCTCATCTCCTCACTGCTGGAAGGGGGATTAAGTCTCCAACACATCAATTTGAGGAAACACATTCAAATCATAGCAGAGACAGAAAACAGATGGGTTGCTAAGTGTTAAGCAGAGGGAAATGATTGATACCAGAGGGTGCAACTGGGAAACTTCGAGAAGTGATGGAAGTATTCTGTTTTTTTTTTTTTTAATTCTGTATCTTGTGTTTTATTGTTTGTTGTTTACATCACTATTTGTGCTTATAAAACAAAATCGTGCAATAAATAGGGTGACTTGTATGCAATGTGAATCACATTTTAATTTTTAACATTTATATATGTATGTATAACCTTTAATAATTTCATAAATTTTTAATTTAATTTTTTAAATGTCTGTTGAAAAAGTCAAAATCTGAAAAGCAGCATAGCCATTTAACACATGAAATGCTAATCACTGTAGGCTAATATTTGGTGTCCTTTGAAATACACAGAGGGGAGAAGATAGTAAACATTTTATTAAATTACTGCTTATTGCAGTTTAAGTAGAATATAATTCTAACAAACTAGAAACAATTCTAGTAGTTTATCTTACAGATTAGATATGATTATCATTCTCTACCCTGCTTCCTGGTAGATGGCACTGAGAACTTGAGATGACAGGCTATTTGGACTTTATCCCTGGAAACCTGATTCAGCAGGTCTGAGGTGGGGCAGAACAGAGGCAGTCTATTCTTTAAACAGTTCTCTAGGTGATTCTGCTGTATAGACAGCACCACCCATACGGTATAACTTGATGCCAGAGAGCAGGAGGTCACAGGTGGTCCAGCCCAGCTCTTCAGGGCAAAAGTCAAGGTAAAGTTGAGGGGCCCACGCCAGAGCTCAAAATGCCTCCTTTATTGGATAGGGCTAAAATGTTAACTAATCACAAAGAAAAGAAAGGAGGGGTGGGAAGGAAAGACAAATGGGATGAAAAAGGATGGGAAAGGAAAAAAGACCAACCCTTGGATGCTTCCATATGCAATATTAACAGAATAATCCAGAGTGGTCATAACCATGGCCATATAATTGATGAGAAAATGTTCCTCTGAGACTGAAAGAGTTTTTTACAACACAGTAATATGCACATACCTGTTAGGAAATATCTTCAAGGAGAAGGTACAATCGCATTTCTTTGCTCCGCTTGTAATATGAACTACCATCACCCCTCACAAGCATCACATGCCAAGGAACTCCCTTATTTCCCAGTGGAACTGCATTGAATCCATTAGTTCAAAAAATCTTACCCCAAACATTTTCCTTATACTTACTTTGAAAATATAGCTCTCCGCATGATAATGGATGGTATGTATGTCCACTTCACTTCCTATTCCTAACAAGTACCAATTTGTCATTGTGTCTTCATTCATTATGAGGCCATGGAGATTTCCAAAAATCTTTCCATTAATGGCTAAGAAGGCAAAAAAGAAAATAGTCTTTGGTCATTGAGAAGACACTACTTAATTTGAGTTTAGAAATGGTCCAAAATCTTTAGGTCACCCTTCTTAGCTACCTGTGAAACAGGTAAGAGTCTCACTTACACTTAAAACAACCCTGCCATTCTAGATCCAAAATTCAGATTACCAGGAATCTTTATATAAAGAGAGGCAGGAAAGAGAAATAGCTTGTTTTTCAAAGCTGCATCTTGGGTGGCACTGTTTGTTTATTCAGCATATCCTTCTTGTGAATTGGATTACAGGCTCATTGGTAAGAATCCTGATTTATACCTTTCTGCAAATGAGTGGCCTCAGTCACAAAAAAAAATCAAATTTACTTAAACACTGAATTAATTAGAAGATATTTCCTTAATATTTCACTTTCTGAGAACAAGTTTAAGGCATTTAGACACAATGGAGTACTACTCAGCACTAAAAAAATGACAAGATCATGGCATTTGTAGGGAAATGGATGGCACTAGAGCAGATTATGCTAAGTGAAGCTAGCCAATCCCTAAAAAACAAATGCCAAATGTCATCTTTGATATAAGGAGAGCAACTAAGAACAGAATATGGAGGAAGAGCATGAGAAGAAGATCACCATTAAACAGGGACGAGAGGGGGGAAGGAAGAGAGAGAGAAGGGAAATTGCATGGTAAAGGAAGGAGACCCTCATTGTTATACAAAATTACATATAAGAGGAAGTGAGGGGAAAGGGGGAAAAAACAAGAGAGAGAAATGAATTACAGTAGATGGGGTAGAGAGAGAAGATAGGAGGGGAGGGGAGGGGAGGGGAGGGGGGATAGTAGAGGATGGGAAAGGCAGCAGAATACAACATACACTAGTATGGCAGTATGTAAAAAAGTGGATGTGTAACCGATGTGAATCTGTAATATGTATACGGGGTAAAAATGGGAGTTCATAATCTGCTTGAATCAAATGTATGAAATATGTCAAGAGCAACTAATAATAAAAAAAATTTAAAAAAATGTTTAAGCCTGGCTGGTTCTCCAAAAGAAACAGTTTCCTAGGGCTGAACCAATAACCCAATAATGACCAAAACACACTGGGTTTATGAGAGGGTGACTCTTAGTCCTCCACTAACTTTTTATTTTATGCACCATGGTATAACCAAATAAGTGTGTGCATTAAAAAGAAAGAGCTCTCAGATGGGCATGGTGGTGTAGGCCTTCAATCCCAGCAGCTGGGGAGGCTGAGGCAGGAGGATCAAGCCAGCCTCAGCAAAAGTGAGGTGCTAAGCAACTCAGTGAGACTGTATCTCTAAATAAAGTACAGAATAGGGCTGGGGATGTGGCTCAGTCGTCGAGCACCCCTGAGTTCAATCCCTGGTACATGAAGGAAGGAAAGAAGGAAGAAGGAAGGAAGGGCGAGCTCTCAAAAAAAGAAAGAAAGAAAGAGCACTCTGAGAAGCTTTTGAAAAAAGAGAGCAAAATTAGTAAGGGAAAGGACAGCTGAACTGGGAATCAGGCCACAATATTCTAATCCATATTAATAACGAACTTTGTGGCCATCTTCAAAAGTAGATCTTAGCCAGAGTGTCTATTTCAAATATTACTCCTACAAAAAAAAAAAAAAAAACCTACCTGAAATTACACTGAGTTAAATAAAACATTAAAACAGAAACTCGGTGATGGTGTTTTATTCCACAGTAAATTACACAAATCCTTAAATTGATCAAATGGGACGTTATGGTGACTCATAAAAAAACATACCAATAAGTAGTGACATATTTTTAAAATTACTTCTTTATAGCTTAAAAGATCTCAGCATTCAGAGAGATGACCCTAAATAGCTGGTCCAAAGCCTCAAAGACTTTGCTACCAGTCCCCATTGGCTAGGCTGGTACTTGCTGAAAAAAGCTTTAGAGGAACTTCTTCAGTTCAGGTGCCCCTGGGAAGAGGGAAAGGCACAGAGAAAGAGGTTGGGTGATTCCTACAGTGAGGGGAATTTCTATGAGCCTATCTCAACAATCTTCTCTTTGAATTCCAATATACCATGCATTTTGTTGCTCTCTTCAAAATCATCAGTGCGCTTAACATCCCGTGGATCTTTATTGAGATACTTCTTGATATTGTCATCCAGATACCAGGATTCATTCTCATTAAATACCAAAAACAAGAGAGCAAATTCATAATCAACATCACTTCTTCTTCCCTTTTCATTCAATACTCCTTCTCGGCATGTAATCAAAGGACCCATCAGACCACTATATGTGTCCTGAAAGAAAAAGCAAACCAAATCAGCTAAGCCATTAAATAATTTAATAACATTTCATTCCATCTGCCACCATTCTAGTGTAGGATCCTTAAACTGGTTCCTCTCTGGTCTGTCTCACCTCACCTTCAGCTCATGCTATTGACCACCATCTGATTAATTTCCTCACTTCCTTATTTATAAGTCTTCAGTGATCTTCCATGGCCTTCAGAATAAAATACAAATCCCTGATAGGTGTTTAAGCTCCTATCTGCTCCTCCAGTGAACTTTCTGGCTTAGGTTCCCTGCTGCTTTCCTTTTGGACCCTGTATGATAGATAAACGGGACTCAACACTTTTCCCATACACCTTCCACTTTCCTATGTTCAGCTTTGTTCATATTGTTCTTTCTTCCTAAACCTTCTTTCCAAGGTCTCCTCTAGTGCTTTTAATAGCTAAGGAATTTCCCAGATTCAGAGTCATGGTGTGGACATGTAATATTTTTACCACCAAGTTATGTTTCTTTAAGACAAGGATACTTGCATTGTCTTAGTTTTGAGTAGCATCATTGCATGTTACAAGTACTCAATAAATGTATTTGGATGCATGAATAAACAAATATTTTTTCCATAATTAGAATTTGTAAATGTATTTTTTCAAGTATTTTATATGTCTATTTCCTGAATTGTTGTAATCTCCAGGATATCAATTCAAGACATCTATTCTAAAAGGAAGGTTAAGATAATTCCTCACTTTTTAAAAATAAATGATGATGCTTACATTTCATATCAGATATGATTTTAGTTTGGACTTTGGTTTATGACATATAATTAAAGACCAAAGTAATTTTACATACACCTGACTCAAATCAGTATTGAATCTTTGCTTTTTATTTCTCAGTTATCTATCATTCATAGTTTTACAGTTTCAGTTACTATGTTTGAGATGTGCTTTCTTTCCCAGAGCCCTATAAAGGCTTGTCTATAAGACAAGATAATGCCTTTAAAATTAATAGATTTTTTACACAGCCAAAACCATGAATAAAGTATATTGTGATACTCTTTTGTTACCTATCAATATATTTTCTTTTGTTTCAAGTTACTATGTAAGTTCTAAATCTGGTAATTGAAATATTTGGGCTATGTTTTTACTTCTTACTTGAAATCAAGGGTTAGCAAACTTTTCTTGTGGGAAAGTATCAGATGGTAAATTTTTCTTTTAGTTTGTGGCCCATACTGTCTTTGTCATCTCCATAAGGCAATGTCAATGAGTAGGGGTGGCTGTATTTAACCAGTGGGCCATACATACATCATTCGATTCCCCTGCTGTAAATCATACCCACTCCTCAGATACCCACCAGAGTTGTGATGACTCCGAGTTTACATTGCAGCTGTGTTACATTAAGCATCTTGGTTGCTCTCTTCACCTTACCTTCACAAAGTTTGCTGTTGAATAGTAAACCCATGGAATACAATTGGGATCAGAGGGCCCTGGCCCTGATCTTTTTGGGACATTCCATCTGTAAGTTTTTACTTCTCCTGAAATGAATGAGAAGAAATTGAAAGAAATTTTTACAGCTGCTTCTGCTGAAGATGATTAACCTGCAGAAATGCGAGCGGGTCTTTATATGTTTTGGTGATGAATTGCTGGAGGTAGTGCCCATTCATTATTAAACTTACATCATGGTTTCTATGGTTTCAAAATGAAATGGCAACTGCAGACTTCCTTCCAGTGTGCCTTCTTCTATTGTCAACTACAATGTGTTCAGGAAATAATGATTTGTTTTATATTACACTGATTTTCCTCCTCAAAATTTGTGTCCTTGTCCCAAAAACTATCCTTGAGCACACCTCAGTCATCAGGGGTCTCAGTCTTCAACTCTTTTGAGAATCACCAGGTATCTTTGTAAGTTCTCTTGGCTCGGGCCTCACCTCAGACCAATGGAATCAGAAAATTTTGAGTCTAGGATTAGAGCACCAGTATGTTTTGAAAGTTTTCAGGTGGGTAGAGAGATCCCTTTAGAACCAGAGAAAATCAGAGAAACTTCTTTCCAAATCCCAACCTATGGGAATTTCTATTTAACCAACATTTGATAAGCTACTTAACCCATTGACATTTAGTTTCCTTACCTGTGAACTGGGTTAGTCATCCATCATCATCACTTTAGTCATCCATCATCATTAGCCTGTCAGTGGTCATGACAGCTTGCCCACACCCCTACCAGAGTCTCCACCAATGCCCAATAGACACCTCTCTTCCTCCCTCTGTAGTTGCTTTTTTCTTGGGGGGTGGGTACTGGGGATTGAACTGAGGGGCATTTCACCACTGAGTCACATCCCCAGCCCTTTGTTATATTTTATTTAGAGACAGAGAGTCACGTCACTGAGTTGCTTAGGGCCTTGCTTTTGCTGAAGCTGGCTTTGAACTTGTTCGTGATCCTCCTGCCTCAGCCTCCCGAGCCTCTGGAATTACAGGCAGGCACCACTGCGCCCAGCTTTGTAGTTGCCTTTTGACCATTAAAAATTAGTAACTTTACTTGATGACTTAATAACGAGAAACTTGAAGTTTTCCCACTAAGATCAAGAAAGGAACAAGGCAAGATCTCTCACCAGCACTTTAAAAATCTTGCTGAAAGTCCTATCTAATGTAATAGACAAGGAAAGGAAATAAAAGCTATACATAGTTGAGAAGGAAGAAATCAAACAGTCTTTGTTTTAATATTACATGATCATCTATGTAGAAAACCTGAAAGAATTGGCCAAAAAAATCTTCCTGAAATTAATAAGCCATCATATAAGATGGTAAAATGCAAGGTTAATATAAAAAAATCAATTACTTTGCAGCATGCTAACGATTAACAAGCAGAAATTTAAGTTAAAAACACAATGCCACTTACATTAGCACTGAAAAAATAAGTAAATACAAATCTAAACAAAAGTATAAGATCTACAAAACTATGATGAAAGATACCAGAAAATAAGAGATGTTCTGTATCCATGGATAAGAAGGTTCAATGTTGTCAAGCTCTCTGTCCTTCTCAAATTGATCCCTAAATTAAAGTCAATCTAATAAAAATATCTGAGCAAGTTATTTTGTGAATATCTACCCACCAATTCTGAAGTCTATAGGGAGAGACAAAAAGTACCATAGTAGCCAACTCAATACCAAAGAGGAACAAAGTGGGAGGACTGGCACTTCTCAACTTTAGGGCTTACTGATGGGAGGGGGACGGGGAGAGCTGGTCAAGGTGTGCACTGTTACAGCCAGGTGGGAGAAAGAAGTTCTAGTGTTCCATTGCACAGTAGGGTGACTATAGTTAACATTAATGCATTATATATTTCAAGACAGAAGAGAGGATTTTGAATGTTCTCACCATAAAGAAATGATAAATTTTCAATGTGATAGATATAATTACCCTGGTTTGGTCATTACACTATATATACATGTACTGAAACATTGTATTGTACCCTATACGTAAGTAAAATTATTGCCAATCAAAATTAAAACAAGCTAGAAAACCACAGTAATCACGACAGTGTGGTATTGGTTAAAGAAAATGCAGACAGTGGAAAAACTAGAAAGCTCAGAATAGAACCACATAAATTCAATCAACTGATCTTTGATAAAGTAGTAAAGTCAATCAACGGCAACAAGATAGTCTTTTCAATAAATGGTACTGAAACATCCTCATGCCAATAACAATAATAATATAAAAAACTTTGCACCCTTTAGAGAAATTAACTCAAAATGAGTCATAGACCTAAATGAAAATGTAAAGCCATAAAACTCCTAGAAGATAATATAAGGAAAACCCTAGACAGCCTTGGTATAATCATGATTTTTAGATACAGTACCGAAGGCACAATACATGAAAAGAACAATTGATAAGCTGAACTTCATTAAAAATAAAAACCTCTGCTCTGTGAAAGACAATGTCAATAAAATTAGGAGACAAGACACAGACAGGGAGAAAATATTTGCAAGACACATCTGATGAAGACTGTCATCCAAAACATACAAAGAACTGTCAAAACTCAACAATAAGAAAACAAACAAAGTTACTTTAAAAAACAAAAAAGCAAAGACCTAAGAGATACCTCGCCATACCTTACTTGATGGCAAGTAAATATATAAAAAGATGTTCAACATCATAGGTCATCTATAGAATTACAAATTAAAATAACTACAAATACTATGCACCTATTAGAATGGCCAAAATCTAAAACATCAGTACTAAAAAAGTGCGGAGCAATGGGAACTCTCATTCATTGTTTATGGGAATGCAAATTGTTACAGACATTTTGGAAGACAATTTGGCAATTTCTTTAAAAACTATACATACTATTACTATATGATCACAGTAAATGTGGTCCTTAGTATTCACCCAAAGGAGCTCAAAATTTGCATCCAAGCAAAAAAGATATATATGGATATTTGTAGCAGCTCTAATCACAATTGCCAAACATGAAAGCAACAAAGATGTTCTTTTTAAATTATACAAACCACAGAATGGAATATTATTCAATGCTAAAAGGAAGCAAGCTATTGAACCATGAAAAGAGAAAGACATGGAGGAAGTTTAAGTGCACATCACCAAGTGAAAAGATCACATACTGGATGTTCAGGCCACATATAGGACATTCATGAAAGTACAAAGCTTGGAGATGGTGCAAATATCTGTAGTTTCTGGAGGTTCAGGGGCAAGGCAGGATAAACAGTCAGTACACAGAGAATTTTTAGGGCAGTAAATTTTTTCTGTGTGGTACCACAGTGGTAAATACATGCCATTGTACTTTAAAAAAAAAAAAAAAACCCATAGAGTTCACATACCAAGCATAGACCCTAATGTAAATTACAGACTTTGTATGACAATGATGTGTCAGTACAGGCTCATCAATTGTAGCTACCCCCAGTGGTAGTACTCTGATGGGGAAATTGTTGTTAGGGAGTCTATGCATGTGTTGGGTGGGAGGTATATGGGAAATCTCTGTACCTTCTGCTCAGTTTTTCTGTGAACTTAAGACTTCCCTACAAAATAATGTTTATTAATTTCTTTTTAAAATATTTTTTTAAAAGTTTATTTTCCTCAAAGTTATAAAGTTATAAGTTTAAAAGTCATATAATTCTAATAATTAATAACTAATTCTAAAGTCATATAAAAATAACTTTTCAGCAGCAAACATTTCCAGCCCCTTTAGCTACTTTTTATGGTAGCTACCTTGATATTTCTAACTAATATGCTTAAAGTTTCTAGATGTTTCTTAGATATGAACTACTGACCTCCTTATGTAACTAGAGGATTTCACTTTTTTTTCTTTTTTTATTATTTCTTACATCCATGACAATAGTGGAGTGCATTGCATTCATAATTTTTTTGCATTACAATCCTTAATACACCTTTATACCACAATTTACCAAATCTCTGTTTGTATATATGGCATGTTGACACCAAATTCACATCTTCATACATGAATTTTATATAATGATGACCGAAACACCACCAACCAGAGGTCTGTGTCCTTTATAAATTTTTCTCAATTACTTCTTTCCTTAATTTCTATGAATTAATCAATTAGGCTTCATGAATTTTCCTTCTCTGAAACTTTTACAAATATTTTTAGGAATATCCCTGAAATTATTCACCACTTAGAACTTTATCATGTATAACCTGCATTACAACTGAAATGATTCATCTTGTCTTTTTCAAAAAAAAAAAAAAAAACCTCACTTTTAACACCTTGAGAGAAATGTGTGATTAATAGCTCAGGTCCTAGAGTCAAGCACACTGAGATTCTACCATTACAAAAAAGGGACCTGGCCAAGTTCTTGACCCTCCTGTGCTTTAGTTATTTTTTAAATCGACATAATAATACCATATTTCATCTGTTACAGGATGCAAATTTTTTACATTTTAACTTGTCTGAAGTCCAAAAGTGTTGTTCAATCTGAAGTTCAAATGTATTGTTCAATCTGTAGCATGTTAATGTGTAATTGGCATCGTGGTTTTCATTAACAGATAAAATAATGATGGACAATTATGGTGTCAGAATTGATTAAATAAGTTAGCACCTACCTTGCCAGGCTGTTGTAAAGATAAATGAAGGGTTTTTCGTTTGTTGCTTTTTTTGGCTTAAACATAAAGCATAGCATCTGACACAAGTTTAACACTCAGTATGTGTTAACCATTATTATTTCTTACTAGCCTACGAGCTTCTTAATGGGTCCTAGACATTTTTTAAATACTTGGTCAATGGATGAAAGAAGATTTCATACCAGGAGAGGCCAGAAGCACACTGACATTAAGATGAGCTTTTCAAGACTCTTCATAGATCACAAAAGAGTGAGGTCTTGTGGCCCCATCAGGATGAAGCAGACCTCTGGCATTTCATACCTGGCTTTGTGATGGGCACATCGAGTCGCTTCCCACTGTCCGTATTCTCTATACCCTGGGCTGAGATGGAGTAGGGCCGGCTGGCTTTGTTCTTAAATATGATCAGGATGGTGTCACCCACCTCAGCATGAATCATTGGACCTAAAGGCAAAACACAGGTCTGTGTGCATTATCATTGATCTTTCCAATATCAAAGTAATTTAAATGTAGGTAGTATTAGAGAATAAAACAAGGGTTAGCTTCTTCATTAGTGCACTTCCTTTAGAGGACAATATTGTATAGAATTAAATATCAAAAATAAATAAATAAATATCATGAAGTGTGTAGTAATGGGACCAACCTAGGTTCATATTCTGCCACTTACTAGAGGGGCCTTATGCAAGTCATGTAATCTGAGTTTCAAATCTTCATCAATAAAATGGGCATGGGGTTATAGTAAGGGTGGAATAAAATAACATATGTAAAATACTTGTTTCACTGCATTGAACAGGTAAGGATCAATATGCTTAACTTTACTACTAAAAAATAATTTCTAAGAAAAGGCATATTCGTATGATATGGTGACTTTCAGTTGTCACCCTGTGTGTGACCTTTGGTGAGTCTGAAACTGCTTATTTTCTGGCTAATGAATACAATAATAATGAGGAGGATCCTATGAAATAATGTATATTAAAATATTTGGAATGAGTGGAATAAGAAATTATGCATTGATTTATGATCAACACAATCATTTCACTAATGCATGTCTAATGCATTTTTTGGATGTGTGGATACCTTGAGGGGGCCATGTACTCTTTGGACCCTCAGTTGTGCAATTTTCTGTTGGAAGCAACCAGCCTGCATGCCCAAGGAGATGAGCCCACAACCCTCTAGAGAGAGCCTGTGCTAGCCTTATGATGCAATGACCCTCACCATGCCAGATGCCTGTCACCTCAAGATGCTCAGAACATGACACCCCACATTGGCAGAGTATAGCACTCAAAAAGGTCTTCATGAGACCTTACCCAGCTTACAAGTAAGTAGACTGCCACAAGGAAGCACCTCAGATCAGATCCCTATGGTTCTCTCTTGGGCATTTTGTGCATTTTATGTGCATAGGTGGGGGCGGATATACTTGGGGTTGGTGATATTCAACCTGTTCATTCTTCACTGGTCCAAATGGGTTTGATTGCTTTTCTGATAAACACCACTAAAAGAGTAAATAAATCTAAAATTTGTTGAACTAGAAATATCTTCAGAAAACATTAAGCATGAATCCAGAAGTTTCTGAAAAGCACTCTTTTCTAATGAAAAAAAACTAGAAAAGAAAATTTCTACTGTTTTTAAACATTCAGTGTGAGCATAGCTACAGAGATAGGTGTGCGTGTCCATTTATTAAAATCATTATTTGTATACCACTGGAAGTGTACATGACTTGCTGTACTGGTGAGTAAGAGAAGATGGCTTCTAATTTACAGTGTGATTGAACCCAGGTATGCCTTCCATGACCTCTGAGTATTTTAGAATCCCAGGACTCTCCCTGAACTGAAGAAAATAAGTGGATGAGCCTCACCCACCCCTAGCTGAAGGCTGCTGGTATTGCCTCTGATGAAGTCACTCTTTTCTTTCATTTTACTGAGTGGAATCAAACAGGGGCTCTTTGCAAGCATAACCCAAATGCCTCAGGAGGACCAGCACCTCTCCTTAAGAGGTTTTTGGATACATGGGGCCCAAATGAATGATTCCACTGGGAATGACTCATTCATTTGATATGACAAACAAGCTTGCGTGCCAATGTTAATAGGTGAGGGGGAGGGTGGGTGGAGCATTTAATAATTCATCAAGCTAGGAGTCATGGTACTGTGGAAAATCATATTGTTTATATGTTAACTTGTGTATTTTAAAGCAGCAAAGGATTTCAAGAAGTCCTCTAGATTAGCCCTCTGTTTTAAAATCCTGTCTTTAAGATGGGATCAGGTCTCCCAGGTGAGGGAATATGGGGATAGAAAGCAGGGGGAGCTTATCTGAGGGCCAGGTCAGGCAGCTGGGCATCAGGTAGTGCAGAGGCTGCAGGCAGACCCAGTATGTTCGTAGGGCATGGGTCAGGGCCTCCCGAACTGAAACTAGACCTTTCACCCTTGGCACCCATCTCCCATGGGGGTTCCTCCTTTGTCATAAATATTTTTATGGTGTGTTAGTATGGCACTGTGCATGGATAATCTAGGACCTTGGAGAACTCATACAAACACACTGCCTGGTGTTGTGAGACATCAACTTGTTTTAAATTAAAATTCCCTAGCTCAGTAAAGGAATGGGAAAGAAGCTCAGTATTATTAGACACTGAGTAGACTGCCCTGATGGAATGGGCTCCTGTTTGAGTGTTATCTGGTAGTCTTATTATGCTATTCTTTGTGTGAGCTGAGGACCCAGGACACTCCCTGATAAGGAAAATATTGCACCGAATGAATGCAGTCATGCTACTCTGTCCCTTCTCAGTCTTACAGGAAAGTGTGTGTGTGTGTGTGTGTGTGTGTGTGTGTCTTCAGACATGTGCACACGCCTGGGGCTGACGGTGCATGGCTGAAATCTGTGCCATACCCAGGAGTTCTAAGTGCTCCTCTCGCGGTGGTCGAGCTTTGATCTCCACAAATTCTCCATTGGTATATTCCCTGTAAATCACTTTCTTGTACTGAGAGCCAATCCAGTTTTCAGTGTGGTTCATAAATATATCTCCATGTCTGCAAATCGGAAGCATCAAAAATTAAGTTTTTCAGAGTGATTTGGGGGTACTCTGGATCAATGCTCCCCAAACCTGGCTGTAACCAGGGTCTCTCTAGGGAAGTGGCCTCTGGGAGTGGGGCTAGGAATTGGCACTTCAAAGGTCTTCAGGTTCTGATAAGTTCAGCCCAGTATGGCCCATGGTCCACCCTTGAAAACAATTGCTATCCACTGTTGCCAGGTGTTGAGTGGGGTCAACCTCAGAGATTCTTAAGGTCCCTTTGAGATAGTCTTCTCTTTGTGGCACTACCTAACCTCACACACATATATATGAGTGTGCACACATTTTCACCATCCTGAATTCTTCCAGGTTTCATATATATCATTCCATACCTCATTCTTTTTTACTTGTAAAGATCTTTGCAGGTTATATTTTGTGTATGTACCTATTGCAAATATAGTTACAGCTGATTCTTCTTATTCATGGCTCTTATGTTCTAGATAGTCATGGTGAACACTGAATTATCTTGTTTCAAGTGTGTTCCTGTTTGAGGACACTTTATTTAATAGTTGTTGGTGATTTGTTAATATTGAGCTCATAGTTAACTGCACTATAACTCATACCCAAATGAAGCTTCGCTAATACATGTATTTTCTCCATAAGTCACATCACAATTTTCTTGATCTTAGAAATTCTGGACAGTGCTTCAGTGCTACTCTTAAGGGGACCATCTTAAACAGCTAAATAGCCAAAATAAAGAACACAAATGCAGAAGATATGGCACTAAATTAAAAGAGGAGGAAGAGGAAGGGGGAGGGGAGGGGGAAGGAAGAGGCAAGGGAGAAGGGAGGGGAGGTGAAGGGGAGAGAGGGGGGAGGGGGAAGGGGAAGGGGAGGGGAGA